>NW_027262282.1:0-7500 GCF_902827115.2 Pseudochaenichthys georgianus | reverse complement strand
ACACAGGTACGACTCGTTCCCCTCTGACGCTGCTCACACAGGTACGACTCATTCCCCCTCTGACGCTGCTCACACAGGTACGACTCCTTCCCCTCTGACGCTGCTCACACAGGTACGACTCGTTCCCCTCTGACGCTGCTCACACAGGTACGACTCGTTCCCCTCTGATGCTGCTCACACAGGTACGACTCCTTCCCCCTCTGACGCTGCTCACACAGGTACGACTCGTTCCCCCTCTGATGCTGCTCACACAGGTACGACTCGTTCCCCCTCTGACGCTGCTCACACAGGTACGACTCCTTCCCCTCTGACGCTGCTCACACAGGTACGACTCGTTCCCCTCTGACGCTGCTCACACAGGTACGACTCGTTCCCCCTCTGACGCCGCTCACACAGGTACGACTCGTTCCCCTCTGACGCTGCTCACACAGGTACGACTCGTTCCCCTCTGACGCTGCTCACACAGGTACGACTCCTTCCCCCTCTGACGCTGCTCACACAGGTACGACTCCTTCCCCCTCTGACGCTGCTCACACAGGTACGACTCCTTCCCCTCTGACGCTGCTCACACAGGTACGACTCGTTCCCCCTCTGACGCTGCTCACACAGGTACGACTCGTTCCCCTCTGACGCTGCTCACACAGGTACGACTCCTTCCCCCTCTGACGCTGCTCACACAGGTACGACTCGTTCCCCTCTGACGCTGCTCACACAGGTACGACTCGTTCCCCCTCTGACGCTGCTCACACAGGTACGACTCATTCCCCCTCTGACGCTGCTCACACAGGTACGACTCCTTCCCCCTCTGACGCTGCTCACACAGGTACGACTCCTTCCCCCTCTGACGCTGCTCACACAGGTACGACTCGTTCCCCCTCTGACGCTGCTCACACAGGTACGACTCGTTCCCCCTCTGACGCTGCACAAACAGGTACGACTCGTTCCCCCTCTGACGCTGCTCACACAGGTACGACTCGTTCCCCTCTGACGCTGCTCACACAGGTACGACTCCTTCCCCCTCTGACGCTGCTCACACAGGTACGACTCCTTCCCCCTCTGACGCTGCTCACACAGGTACGACTCCTTCCCCCTCTGACGCTGCTCACACAGGTACGACTCCTTCCCCCTCTGACGCTGCTCACACAGGTACGACTCGTTCCCCCGCTGACGCTGCTCACACAGGTACGACTCGTTCCCCTCTGACGCTGCTCACACAGGTACGACTCCTTCCCCCTCTGACGCTGCACAAACAGGTACGACTCGTTCCCCCTCTGACGCTGCTCACACAGGTACGACTCGTTCCCCTCTGACGCTGCTCACACAGGTACGACTCCTTCCCCTCTGACGTTGCTCACACAGGTACGACTCCTTCCCCCTCTGACGCTGCTCACACAGGTACGACTCGTTCCCCTCTGACGCTGCTCACACAGGTACGACTCGTTCCCCCTCTGACGCTGCTCACACAGGTACGACTCGTTCCCCCTCTGACGCTGCTCACACAGGTACGACTCCTTCCCCCTCTGACGCTGCTCACACAGGTACGACTCGTTCCCCTCTGACGCTGCTCACACAGGTACGACTCGTTCCCCCTCTGACGCTGCTCACACAGGTACGACTCATTCCCCCTCTGACGCTGCTCACACAGGTACGACTCGTTCCCCCTCTGACGCTGCTCACACAGGTACGACTCCTTCCCCCTCTGACGCTGCTCACACAGGTACGACTCGTTCCCCTCTGACGCTGCTCACACAGGTACGACTCCTTCCCCCTCTGACGCTGCTCACACAGGTACGACTCCTTCCCCCCCTGACGCTGCTCACACAGGTACGACTCGTTCCCCCTCTGATGCTGCTCACACAGGTACGACTCGTTCCCCTCTGACGCTGCTCACACAGGTACGACTCATTCCCCCTCTGACGCTGCTCACACAGGTACGACTCATTCCCCTCTGACCCTGCTCACCCAGGTACGACTCATTCCCCCTCTGACGCTGCTCACACAGGTACGACTCCTTCCCCTCTGACGCTGCTCACACAGGTACGACTCGTTCCCCTCTGACGCTGCTCACACAGGTACGACTCGTTCCCCTCTGATGCTGCTCACACAGGTACGACTCCTTCCCCCTCTGACGCTGCTCACACAGGTACGACTCGTTCCCCCTCTGATGCTGCTCACACAGGTACGACTCGTTCCCCCTCTGACGCTGCTCACACAGGTACGACTCCTTCCCCTCTGACGCTGCTCACACAGGTACGACTCGTTCCCCCTCTGACGCTGCTCACACAGGTACGACTCGTTCCCCCTCTGACGCTGCTCACACAGGTACGACTCGTTCCCCCTCTGACGCTGCTCACACAGGTACGACTCCTTCCCCCTCTGACGCTGCTCACACAGGTACGACTCCTTCCCCCTCTGACGCTGCTCACACAGGTACGACTCCTTCCCCCTCTGACGCTGCTCACACAGGTACGACTCCTTCCCCCTCTGACGCTGCTCACACAGGTACGACTCGTTCCCCCTCTGACGCTGCTCACACAGGTACGACTCGTTCCCCTCTGACGCTGCTCACACAGGTACGCCTCCTTCCCCCTCTGACGCTGCACAAACAGGTACGACTCGTTCCCCCTCTGACGCTGCTCACACAGGTACGACTCGTTCCCCTCTGACGCTGCTCACACAGGTACGACTCCTTCCCCTCTGACGTTGCTCACACAGGTACGACTCCTTCCCCCTCTGACGCTGCTCACACAGGTACGACTCGTTCCCCTCTGACGCTGCTCACACAGGTACGACTCGTTCCCCCTCTGACGCTGCTCACACAGGTACGACTCGTTCCCCCTCTGACGCTGCTCACACAGGTACGACTCCTTCCCCCTCTGACGCTGCTCACACAGGTACGACTCGTTCCCCTCTGACGCTGCTCACACAGGTACGACTCCTTCCCCCTCTGACGCTGCTCACACAGGTACGACTCATTCCCCCTCTGACGCTGCTCACACAGGTACGACTCGTTCCCCCTCTGACGCTGCTCACACAGGTACGACTCGTTCCCCCTCTGACGCTGCTCACACAGGTACGACTCGTTCCCCTCTGACGCTGCTCACACAGGTACGACTCCTTCCCCCTCTGACGCTGCTCACACAGGTACGACTCCTTCCCCCTCTGACGCTGCTCACACAGGTACGACTCCTTCCCCCTCTGATGCTGCTCACACAGGTACGACTCGTTCCCCTCTGACGCTGCTCACACAGGTACGACTCATTCCCCCTCTGACGCTGCTCACACAGGTACGACTCATTCCCCTCTGACGCTGCTCACACAGGTACGACTCGTTCCCCTCTGACGCTGCTCACACAGGTACGACTCATTCCCCCTCTGACGCTGCTCACACAGGTACGACTCCTTCCCCTCTGACGCTGCTCACACAGGTACGACTCGTTCCCCCCTGACGCTGCTCACACAGGTACGACTCGTTCCCCTCTGATGCTGCTCACACAGGTACGACTCCTTCCCCCTCTGACGCTGCTCACACAGGTACGACTCGTTCCCCCTCTGATGCTGCTCACACAGGTACGACTCGTTCCCCCTCTGACGCTGCTCACACAGGTACGACTCCTTCCCCTCTGACGCTGCTCACACAGGTACGACTCGTTCCCCTCTGACGCTGCTCACACAGGTACGACTCGTTCCCCCTCTGACGCCGCTCACACAGGTACGACTCGTTCCCCTCTGACGCTGCTCACACAGGTACGACTCGTTCCCCTCTGACGCTGCTCACACAGGTACGACTCCTTCCCCCTCTGACGCTGCTCACACAGGTACGACTCCTTCCCCCTCTGACGCTGCTCACACAGGTACGACTCCTTCCCCTCTGACGCTGCTCGCACAGGTACGACTCGTTCCCCTCTGACGCTGCTCACACAGGTACGACTCGTTCCCCCTCTGACGCTGCTCACACAGGTACGACTCGTTCCCCTCTGACGCTGCTCACACAGGTACGACTCCTTCCCCCTCTGACGCTGCTCACACAGGTACGACTCGTTCCCCTCTGACGCTGCTCACACAGGTACGACTCGTTCCCCCTCTGACGCTGCTCACACAGGTACGACTCATTCCCCCTCTGACGCTGCTCACACAGGTACGACTCCTTCCCCCTCTGACGCTGCTCACACAGGTACGACTCCTTCCCCCTCTGACGCTGCTCACACAGGTACGACTCGTTCCCCCTCTGACGCTGCTCACACAGGTACGACTCGTTCCCCCTCTGACGCTGCACAAACAGGTACGACTCGTTCCCCCTCTGACGCTGCTCACACAGGTACGACTCGTTCCCCTCTGACGCTGCTCACACAGGTACGACTCCTTCCCCCTCTGACGCTGCTCACACAGGTACGACTCCTTCCCCCTCTGACGCTGCTCACACAGGTACGACTCCTTCCCCCTCTGATGCTGCTCACACAGGTACGACTCCTTCCCCCTCTGACGCTGCTCACACAGGTACGACTCGTTCCCCCTCTGACGCTGCTCACACAGGTACGACTCGTTCCCCTCTGACGCTGCTCACACAGGTACGACTCCTTCCCCCTCTGACGCTGCACAAACAGGTACGACTCGTTCCCCCTCTGACGCTGCTCACACAGGTACGACTCGTTCCCCTCTGACGCTGCTCACACAGGTACGACTCCTTCCCCTCTGACGTTGCTCACACAGGTACGACTCCTTCCCCCTCTGACGCTGCTCACACAGGTACGACTCGTTCCCCTCTGACGCTGCTCACACAGGTACGACTCGTTCCCCCTCTGACGCTGCTCACACAGGTACGACTCGTTCCCCCTCTGACGCTGCTCACACAGGTACGCCTCCTTCCCCCTCTGACGCTGCTCACACAGGTACGCCTCGTTCCCCTCTGACGCTGCTCACACAGGTACGACTCGTTCCCCCTCTGACGCTGCTCACACAGGTACGACTCATTCCCCCTCTGACGCTGCTCACACAGGTACGACTCATTCCCCCTCTGACGCTGCTCACACAGGTACGACTCGTTCCCCCTCTGACGCTGCTCACACAGGTACGACTCCTTCCCCCTCTGACGCTGCTCACACAGGTACGACTCGTTCCCCTCTGACGCTGCTCACACAGGTACGACTCCTTCCCCCTCTGACGCTGCTCACACAGGTACGACTCCTTCCCCCTCTGACGCTGCTCACACAGGTACGACTCCTTCCCCCTCTGATGCTGCTCACACAGGTACGACTCGTTCCCCTCTGACGCTGCTCACACAGGTACGACTCATTCCCCCTCTGACGCTGCTCACACAGGTTCGACTCATTCCCCTCTGACGCTGCTCACACAGGTACGACTCATTCCCCCTCTGACGCTGCTCACACAGGTACGACTCCTTCCCCTCTGACGCTGCTCACACAGGTACGCCTCGTTCCCCTCTGACGCTGCTCACACAGGTACGACTCGTTCCCCTCTGATGCTGCTCACACAGGTACGACTCCTTCCCCCTCTGACGCTGCTCACACAGGTACGACTCGTTCCCCCTCTGATGCTGCTCACACAGGTACGACTCGTTCCCCCTCTGACGCTGCTCACACAGGTACGACTCCTTCCCCTCTGACGCTGCTCACACAGGTACGACTCGTTCCCCTCTGACGCTGCTCACACAGGTACGACTCGTTCCCCCTCTGACGCCGCTCACACAGGTACGACTCGTTCCCCTCTGACGCTGCTCACACAGGTACGACTCGTTCCCCTCTGACGCTGCTCACACAGGTACGACTCCTTCCCCCTCTGACGCTGCTCACACAGGTACGACTCCTTCCCCCTCTGACGCTGCTCACACAGGTACGACTCCTTCCCCTCTGACGCTGCTCACACAGGTACGACTCGTTCCCCTCTGACGCTGCTCACACAGGTACGACTCGTTCCCCCTCTGACGCTGCTCACACAGGTACGACTCGTTCCCCTCTGACGCTGCTCACACAGGTACGACTCCTTCCCCCTCTGACGCTGCTCCCACAGGTACGACTCGTTCCCCTCTGACGCTGCTCACACAGGTACGACTCGTTCCCCCTCTGACGCTGCTCACACAGGTACGACTCATTCCCCCTCTGACGCTGCTCACACAGGTACGACTCCTTCCCCCTCTGACGCTGCTCACACAGGTACGACTCCTTCCCCCTCTGACGCTGCTCACACAGGTACGACTCGTTCCCCCTCTGACGCTGCTCACACAGGTACGCCTCGTTCCCCTCTGACGCTGCTCACACAGGTACGACTCCTTCCCCCTCTGACGCTGCTCACACAGGTACGACTCGTTCCCCTCTGATGCTGCTCACACAGGTACGACTCGTTCCCCTCTGACGCTGCTCACACAGGTACGACTCATTCCCCCTCTGACGCTGCTCACACAGGTACGACTCCTTCCCCCTCTGACGCTGCTCACACAGGTACGACTCATTCCCCCTCTGACGCTGCTCACACAGGTACGACTCCTTCCCCCTCTGACGCTGCTCACACAGGTACGACTCGTTCCCCCTCTGACGCTGCTCACACAGGTACGACTCGTTCCCCTCTGACGCTGCTCACACAGGTACGACTCCTTCCCCCTCTGACGCTGCTCACACAGGTACGACTCGTCCCCCTCTGACGCTGCTCACACAGGTACGACTCGTCCCCCCTCTGACGTTGCTCACACAGGTACGACTCGTTCCCCTCTGACGCTGCTCACACAGGTACGACTCGTTCCCCCTCTGACGCCGCTCACACAGGTACGACTCGTTCCCCTCTGACGCTGCTCACACAGGTACGACTCGTTCCCCTCTGACGCTGCTCACACAGGTACGACTCCTTCCCCCTCTGACGCTGCTCACACAGGTACGACTCCTTCCCCCTCTGACGCTGCTCACACAGGTACGACTCGTTCCCCTCTGACGCTGCTCACACAGGTACGACTCGTTCCCCTCTGACGCTGCTCACACAGGTACGACTCGTTCCCCTCTGACGCTGCTCACACAGGTACGACTCGTTCCCCTCTGACGCTGCTCACACAGGTACGACTCGTTCCCCCTCTGACGCCGCTCACACAGGTACGACTCGTTCCCCTCTGACGCTGCTCACACAGGTACGACTCGTTCCCCTCTGACGCTGCTCACACAGGTACGACTCCTTCCCCCTCTGACGCTGCTCACACAGGTACGACTCGTTCCCCTCTGACGCTGCTCACACAGGTACGACTCCTTCCCCCTCTGACGCTGCTCACACAGGTACGACTCGTTCCCCCTCTGACGCCGCTCACACAGGTACGACTCGTTCCCCTCTGACGCTGCTCACACAGGTACGACTCGTTCCCCTCTGACGCTGCTCACACAGGTACGACTCGTTCCCCCTCTGACGCTGCTCACACAGGTACGACTCCTTCCCCCTCTGACGCTGCTCACACAGGTACGACTCATTCCCCCTCTGACGCTGCTCACACAGGTACGACTCATTCCC
>NW_027262281.1:0-34723 GCF_902827115.2 Pseudochaenichthys georgianus | reverse complement strand
CACACACCTGCCGCTGCCTGCAGCTCAACACGCTCACTGTGAAGGGTAGGACACACACGCACACACACACACACACACACACACACACCTGCCGCTGCCTGCAGCTCAACGCGCTCACTGTGAAGGGTAGGACACACACACACACACACACACACACACACACACACCTGCCGCTGCCTGCAGCTCAACACGCTCACTGTGAAGGGTAGGACACACACACACACACACACACACACACACACACACACACGCCGCTGCCTGCAGCTCAACACGCTCACTGTCAAAGGTAGGAAACACACACACACACACTCACACACACACACACACACACACACACACAACACACACACGCGCGCGTGCGCACACACACACACACACACACACACACACACACACACACACCTGCCGCTGACTCCACCTCAGCACGGACGCCAAATGTCCCGTTTGGGTTGCCGTAGTAGCGGTCCAAGATGGAGGAGCAGCTCGCGCATCGGGCGGAGCCAACGTGTTGCGGTGCAGCTGAATGACCTTCTGGTTGTGTTTCACTATTCGGTCTGTTTTATTGAGCTCTGTTGGCTTCGCTGATGTGCACGAGAGGAACAACCAGAAGGCACCGTGGGGTTTTCCAAAGGGGGTTCGTTTATCTCTCAATGCGCTGTTCCTTTGTTATTCACGTTAATCATCTTCGCTTTTCAACGAGTGTTTTTAAACGCTATTTAGTAATATGTCTCTTGGTGTCTTTCATGTTTGTAAAGCGCTCTGAGTTGCCTCGTGTTGAAAGATGCTGGATGATGGCGCATTTCCACTACAGCGCGGTTTCAGCGTGCGTTTCCACCAGGGGTAGTTCCGTCTAGCGCAGGGCCGGCTCTGACCAATTTGCCGCCCTAGGCAAGATTTTAGCTGGCGCCCCCCCCCCCCCCCCCGAAATGCAGACACTCACTATGATTCGCACGTGCACGGTTGTGGCATGACCACAAAAACAAAGATATTGACACAAGATGTGTGCAACTGTATTTAGTTTCCTATCCATGTGAACATGATTTAAGTGGGGGGGGGGCTCCTCTAGGGGGTCCGGGGGCATGCACCCCTGGGAAGACTTTTTTTAATATTGAAGTTAAAAGCATCAATCTGGTGCACGTTGAGAGCAACATGAGGAGCTCTATGGATACATCTCTCAACACCAGATGAAACAGAACTGGAAGCAGATTTTCTTTTTCTTTATGGATATTTTACAAATCACTCCCCTTTCAAACTGTTTATTAATAACAACTTGTTTGTACTGTCAGTATTTTATACCTGTTTTTCACCTGTTCTCTTGTTCTTGTATAACTATAATGATCATATAAAGGTGTGCCTTTACCTCACTGAGCTGAGGCTATCAGAGCCTCTCAGTCTTTCAGGAGAGAGCTCTCTAAAGCTCTCCCCCTCGCGGCCGCTTACACAGTAAATTCCAATGTTAATAAAAGCACACAGAAGCTGTGTACGTTTTTTGGGAGTTTGATTTATTTTAAATGAACACAAAATGAAAACCTATAATTGCACACTAAAACCATTATTTCAAAAAAATAACAATTTCACATAAACCTCTGGTCTTTACTGGGACTGGGGCAGTTCAACTTGATTTGGGGGGGGGGGTGCCATAGTTTATGGGCGCTGTACGCAATATAGGCGTAGTTCTGTTAGTATAAGATAATAAGATGTACTTTGTTGATCCAAAATCGGGAAATTGTGTTGTGAAATTAAAATATATATATATTTTTTTATTTCTAACTTTCTTTTTTCTTTTCTTTTTTCGGCGCCCCCTATGGGTTGATGTGCCCTTAGCATTCGCCTATACTGCCTATGCCGAGGGCCGGCCCTGGTCTAGCGGATACTTTTTCACAGTTTTCCGGCCATGACAGTATTGACTGTACACGACTGTACTCTCCATGACACAGGCAGTCTGTGGTTTGGACTTGTTTCACTTCTGTCTAGTTTCTGAGCAGATACAAGGAGCTGTGAGCTCTGAGCGCTAACAGCTGATGTTGGTTTTGTGCTTCACATTGGAGATGGCGTCACGGCTCCGCCTACACTGCGTTACTATAGTTACCGCCCCAGTTCTTACACTGTAATGGAAGCGCAGCATAAAGTGATCCTGGCCTACCAAGGCCTAGCTACACCGTACTAAGCCCCGCGAGGCCCTGCAGTGGAAATGCGCCATAAATAAAGTTGCCTTGAATCTTGAGCCTTTGACCCCACAGGTCTGCAGGCGGCCCTGGTTTCAGACGGAGGGCAGAACGATCAGAACGATGAGACCCTGCGTCGCGTGGAGAGAGGATCCAGGATCGTCACGGTGGTGCCGCACGACACCAGAGTCATCCTGCAGGTGGGAGGGACACACGGTCGCACACCCGTCTCCGTTTACACCACAACACAGCCAGTGACGGTGCAGTAGTTGTCCGGTGTGAGGCTCTCATGCGCAGACTCTGAAGCCCCGGAGAGACATGTGATGTTGGGCTGTATAAATAAACTTTGATTGATAATAAAAATAATACATGTTATTCGTTTAGCGCTTTTCCTGGTGCTCAAAGCGCTTCACAAGAACTTTAGCAACACAAGTCAAGAGTGCTAAGCTAGGTGGAATAGGGGCTAGGAGTTAGGAGTTAGGAGGTGAATTTTGGGGGATTTGTAGCGTGTTTTTGAGCAGAGGGTCTTGTAGCATGTGATTGTAAGAACTCCAAAGGTGTAGTGCCGTGTATCGAAGCTTTGGAGTTCTTCAGACGGAAACTTGGACTTGACTCTGACTGTTGAACACTATGATAATGTCTTCAGTCGGCAGTGTGTGTGTTTCTATTCTGTTATGTCTGGTTCTGTCTCGAGTGTCCAAGGTCTCCGATCCACGACCATGACGTGTGTGTTCCAGCGTGTCAGAGATCCAGCTGCAGGTTTGAGCGCTGATTGTCTGTGATGTGTTGTTTGTGTTGTTGTTGTTGTTTGTGTCCAGATGCCTCGGGGGAACCTGGAGACGGTTCATCATCGAGCGCTGCTGCTCGCTCAGCTCAGGAAGTGGCTCGACAGGTGAGCTTATCCGTCCTCGATGCTGTCTGTTCTGGTGCTCCCTCTCCTGGAGTCAATCTCTCAGTCTGTGGGGACAGAGAGATCGAAACACCGTTTCCCACAATCCTGAATACAAAAACAAATATATATATATATATATATATATATATATATACACAATCAACATCAACATTTATACACGTGCACACATTAAGACAGGGGAGTCAAACTCAATTTCATCGCGGGCCACATCAGCATGAAGGTTGCACTCAAAGGGCCGGTTGTAACTTTAAGACTATATAAAAATACATGTATAAATATATCATATATATAAAATAATGTATTATATTACATCATTGCCTCTGCATTGGATTATCATCGGATAGGGTAATACCTTCATAATTAACTACGTCTGAAAGCAGAAGTCTAGGGCAAGTCTCTTCAGTGCGTATGTCCCAAAATGATTTAAAAAGAAAAGCCAAATTCTGGAGAAAAAAGAAATAGAAGTGACATTTTGAAATAAAATCTAATTCTGAGAAAAAGGGATTCTATGAAAAAAAGCATATTTTGAAGAAAAAAAGGCAAATTCTGAGAAAAAAGTCATATTTGAGATGCATTGTGGGACATGTAGTTTATGGGCAACATGCTACCGTTTAATAAACGGTAGCATGTTGCCCATAAACTACATGTCCCACAATGCATCTCAGTAACCGTATAATAAACATATTATATTCTTTGCAAGCTCTTGCGGGGCCACATGAAATGAAGTCGCGGGCCGAATGTGGCCCCCGGGCCTCGAGTTTGACACCCCTGCATTAAGACATCAAAACATACAACCTAACAGTCGCTTGAATGACTCTGCAGTGTGTTCTAGAGGTTTCAGAAAGAGATCGATTCCTTGATCCCACATCGGGACAGAAAACAAGGCAGAAGCAGAAGGAGATGCTGAAGTCCCCGCGTTCACTTCCAAGTGTTTAACGTGTTGTTGTCTCAGTTTAAGGTTCAAGGATGCGTTTGAGTGCATGAAGAAGCTGCGGATCAACATGAACCTCATCTACGACCACAACCCGAAGGTAAGTCGTGTAAAGCGACTGAACGCGTTGGAATCTGGATGGTTTATTAATATGCTAAAGCACGATATAAGAGATAACGGGTCCAATGTTTAGCGTCACTGTCGGGGAATCGTTCCCTGCAGCTCCTCCTCTGATCCAGTGTCCTCAGCCGTTCAGTCTCTCTATTGAAGCATGTTGATCATTACTCTGAACTCAAACCTGGAGCTGCAGGAGGGCTTTCAGGACTGATGTGGCATCTCTACCGTGTGGTCGGACCGTGGCCCGTAACTTGTCTCGTGAATTCTCCGGCCGAAGCTCCAAATAAACCGTCACGGAGCGTCCACACTACAGCTTCAAAAATAGCTTGGAGCTGGGCGTGTCTGGAGCTTGGGGATTTTATTCAAGCAACGCGGCCAACAACCAATCACATGAATCTCCCGCCCCCGACATACAAAGCAAAAACCCCGGGGATTTTATGCGAGCAATATATATATAAATATATATATATATATATATATAAACTCCCCAAACAGGCGAAACCCTACCAGTTTCCCCCACTGCCTCTGCCACCTCCCTCCATGCCGGTTCCTCCGGTTTGTATCCCGGTAGGTGAAGAGGGTCTGGTCATACAAAACCGGGTGATCGCTACGGCGATAGTTAGTTTCTCCTCCGACTTTTTTTGAAATATAGAAATGAACGGCGGGATATCTCTCCCAGCTTAGACGCGGTTTGATTGGCTACGGCTTCAGCTGTCAGATTTTCAGAAACGGGATTTGATTGGCTGGCGCTGGCTACTGACGCCGGAGACGGACCGCTCTGCTACCCACAATTCAGTTCGGCGAAAAAGCGAGGCAACGCGACACCCCATTGAAAGTGAATGGGCAGATTGGAGCTGTCGACGCTGTAGTGTGGACGGTGTATTGCTCTCTAGCAGGTGAAATGTTCTGTCTTAATAACGGCTCTTTTCCTGCAGGTGTTCCTGGAAAACATCCAGACCTTCGTCGCTCAGCTGAACTCCATCAGCCACATCAACCTCTTCCTCACGGAGCTCAAGTCAGTCTCTCCTCACGCCTTCGTCCTCTTCAGTTTGGGTTAAAACCCCCTCGTTCTAACGGCTGCTCTTCCCCCCCCAGAGAGGAGGATACGACCGGCAGCATGTACCCCCGCCCCCCCGACATTAGCCCTGCCCCCCAGCCCGTCTCCCTGCAGAAGAAGGTGGATGTCGTTTGTGATGCTTTACGCAGCGCCATGGAGGCGATGGATCCCAACAAGTCAGTGTGTTCGCTCGTTGTCGTGGGTACGGGAGCGAGGTGCCGCGGTAAAGGTCTCCTGTCATGCTACGTAGGCAACAGCCTCCAATATATTAAAACATGTCTATGAACAGATCATTCTAGCCACGCCTCATATCCCTCTATTCCACTTCCTGTTTCTAAAGTGCTAATTCTATTGCAGTAGAGAACTGCTGCAATAGAATGAGATTTTGAGAAGAGGGGGCGGAGCTTATGCCGGCTCATACGGGACCTGGCAGATTCTAAGCTGTATTAGCTTAACATGCTTAGTGTAGTTGTCAGTGCACTGTCTTGATGGAGCATGTGTGTGGGCTGGATACAGGAAAGGAGTGAGCAGGGGGGTTTTCTGTGACTCCTCACCCTCTCAGACTTTCGGTATGCTGATAGCGACGTTTCTGATTGGCCCGTGGGTCCACATTTCAGATATGACGTCATATCGGACGCAAATCTGGATCAGCTCCGTTGTTCCCCGTTTTTAGAGATTTGGGTACGGAGGAAAAGAGAGAGGGTTTATTTCCTGACGCTGCGTGAGTTCCCCGACACACCGGGGACACACCGGGGACATACCGGGGACGCACCGGGGACACATGTTGATGGAGGGAAGACATCACAAAGTGCATTTTGCCCGATAGGTCCCCTTTAAGGATCGGGGGAACAACGAAGCTGATCCAGATTTGCTGCGTCATGACGACATCACTAAAATATGGGCTGGACCCAGAATCAGCGCTGTAGTAACCGCTGGAATAGAGGGGTTTGAGCAAAGCACTTCATCGACATGTTCTTGATCTGAGGCCTCTAACATACGCCTAACGACAGCCTGATAGAGACCTTTGAGGGTCCTCACAGGCGCGGGTGTGAGTGGTCGAAGCTGTGTTGCCGTACACTCGCTGTTTTAGGTTCATATGAATGATCATCCAAGCTATAACCTTCTTTTAAACTTCATGTACTTTTTATTAAATATTCCAGCGTCTTTTATCAACCGACTTGAAAGAGAACCGATCTCCGGGAGCCTTGAGAAAAGCGTCAGTTTATTTATACCGCACGGCTTCAGACGCAAGATGTGGAAAAGAGAGGGGACACACCGGGGGGACAGCGGGGATACAGCGGGGATACAGCGGGGACACAGCGGGGACGCACCGGGGACACAGCGGGGACACAGCGGGGACACAGCGTGGACACGGGGGGGACACAGCGGGGACACAGCGTGGACGCACCGGGGACACACACACCGGGGGCGCAGCGGGGACACAGCGGGGACACACTGATGTAGAACAGACATCACAAAGTGAGCTTTGCAGGACAGGAGAGCTTTAGATCAGCTGTTGCTCCACGCGCCCTCCGGTGGTCAAAGTAAATCCTATATACTGGGTGCAGCCGCTCAGGTGAAGCATGCTCAGGTGAAGCACGCTCAGGTGAAGCACGCTCAGGTGAAGCACGCTCAGGTGAAGCCGTTCAGGTGAAGCCGCCATGTGGACACGGCGCCCTTGAGACTGGGCTCCGTCAGCCCGCAGTGAGCAGTGAGCATGTGTCTGACGGTAGACGGTCGACAGTGGAGTACATCGTGCTTTCTCTGCAGGTTCTTCCTCTCCATCCTGACGACGCACGTGAAGAAGAGCGTCCCCGAGCTGGAGGTCGCCCTGCAGAAAGTCCACGAGCTGAGAGGTGAGCCGTGTGAGCCTCCTCACCTCCTCACTGAGCAGGTGTGTGAGCCTCCTCACCTCCTCACTGAGCAGGTGTGTGAGCCTCCTCACCTCCTCACTGAGCAGGTGTGTGAGCCTCCTCACCTCCTCACTGAGCAGCTGTGTGAGCCTCCTCACCTCCTCACTGAGCAGGTGTGTGAGCCTCCTCACCTCCTCACTGAGCAGCTGTGTGAGCCTCCTCACCTCCTCACTGAGCAGGTGTGTGAGCCTCCTCGCTGAGTGACTCTGTGTCTCTGTAGTGAACCCTCCAGCTGATCCTGGGTCTGTGAGCGCTGAAGAGGCTCTGAAGTACCTCCTGTTCCTCGTCAACGTGAACGACCTCTACGAACACTCGCTGGGAACGTACGACTTCGACCTGGTGCTCATGGTGGCCGAGAAATCACAGAAGGTACGAGACAGCCTCCCGAGTGCAGAGTGCTTCAAAGGATGCCTTTTGATATCAAACAGATCCGTCTTTAAACCAGCCCTCAGTTCTGTGCACATGCCGTCAGTGATGTTCAGGACCTTTGTACCTCAGAGCAGTGTTTCTCAACTGGTGGGTCGCGGCCCAAAAGTGGGTCGCGGACCTGTTTCGAGTGGGTCGCGGAAAAAGTGAAGAAAAAAAATTGAAAACAAAATTGGATTTTTTTTTTTTTTTTGGAAAAAAGTCGAACGTTTATTTTGAAGGCCCGATTTGTTTTAACGCTGTGCGTGCAGTCGACGTTGGACAGGAAGTACCGGAGACGGCTTTGAAAACGTCTTCGTATTCTCAATAAAATATCTTTGCTGATGTTTTTTCGAGTCTTCTGGCCAATCAGAATCAAGAGTGTTGCCGGAGAATAACTTAGCGGTAGAACTCTTCTTTATACAGCCATGGGTACTTCAGATACGAATGAACACGTAATGAAATATGACCCTCGGTCTGAAGACTGACGGCTCACAGAACAATGGGGGCTATCTCCCCTTACCCACAATGTAAAGTGAGTCACACAGACCCTCTCTCCGTGAGGAGCAGCAAGTTCAGCTTCAGAACAAAGTGAAAATCAAACAATGGCATAAAATATTATATATATATATTATTTTCTTCTCAGAGTACCAGAATGCGTAGTTTAAGTTAGTATTTCTAAAAATCTCCTGGGGAGAATCCCCCAGACCCCCTGCTGGGGATGGGTTTCCAGCATATAGTTCAGCTTTGATTCCATCATCTCATTAAACCTTTTTAAAGCATACCTTAGTTCTGTGAAGGGATATAAGGGATGTATGCACTGTACTTCACTTGTATTAATATTGTATGCTGAAAAGCGTATATATTACAGCACGATCTTTTGTTGAATAGATTTGAGTGCTTCAAAATGTTGGGTCGCGATGTATTGACCAATTAAAAAGTGGGTCCCGAGGCCAGTTGAGAACCACTGCCTCAGAGCATCAAGAAGCTTTCAAGGACACATCTTGTCCTTATCATAAATGTTCAAAGTATGCAGCGAAAATGAAGGATTTATTGTTTTAACGTACGCCCCCCCCCCCCCCCCCCCCCCTCCCCGCAGGACCCCAAAGAGTTCCTCCCCTTCCTGAACATGCTGAAGAGTCTGGAGCCGAACTACCAGCGCTACAGCATCGACAAGCACCTGAAGCGCTACAGGAAGGCTCTGCAGCACCTCAGCCGGGCGGGTCAGTGCCGCTCGACCCGCTTCACACCAAGCACCACTCTAACCCAACACGCACGGACCCCTGACCCCTGACCCCTGCATCTCATACGTGTACACGACCCAGATGTGTTCATTTTAATTCATTTCTTATTTTAAAGTTACTTGACTGTATGTCAAGTTAATTATTACTTTGTTGCCGCCTGTCCTCTTCACTTTGAAACACTTTGAGTCTCTGATTGAGTTGATGTGATCTGTGGTGCAGGCGCAGAGCACTTCCCAGAGGCCCTGCAGCTGGTGAAGGAGCAGAAGCTGTACAGTGAGGCTCTGAGACTCTACTCTGCAGACCCTCCTCACTACAAGGTACAGGTCTTTTAGAATGCACACGAGAACACAGTGAGTTTTGAACGAGATGAAACGGATACAGTAGAATCTGTGGACTCTAGCTTTCAGATGATATCTAGTGTGCAGATATCGCTAAAAGTGTCTCTCTATCTATCTCAAATGTACCCGTTGGCGGTTCTAGTGTTCAGGAGAGTCTGAGCCCTGACCTCTGTCTTGCAGGCTCTGAGCTGTGTGTACGCGGACCACCTGATGCAGAACCAGCAGATGGAGCAGGCTGGCTTGCTGCTCTGGAGATGTGGAGAACCAGCAGCCGCTCTGCAGGCGTTCGCCAGCGCCTCCTGCTGGAGGAATGCTGTGTGTGCAGCGCAGCAGATCCCCCTGCCTCCGGACCAGATAGCCCTGCTGGCACGAGACCTCGCAGGTAAACTGGAACGCGGGTAGGGGGAACGCGGGTAGGGGGAACCCGGGTAGGGGGGACGCGGGTAGGGGGAACGCGGGTAGGGGGAACGCGGGTAGGGGGGACCCGGGTAGGGTGGACCCGGGTAGGGGGGACCCGGGCAGGGGGGACGCCGGCAGGGGGAACGCGGGCAGGGGGGACCCGGGCAGGGGGGACCCGGGCAGGGGGAAGGCGGGTTCAACAAAAGCGCTCTACAGCATAAGTTGTAAAATGTCTCACTGGATCTGCGTTTCTCGTCACGATCGGTTGTTCTACGTGAAGCCAAATGTAACGCAAGGCATTGTGGGACACCTAAATCAAGGTCCAGTGTTTCCTAAAGGACATGATAAAGGAAGCATTGAAGCTCCTTTCCTACCGTCTCCAGAGCAGTGGTTCTCAGCCGGTGTGAGGTGTCGTCAGGCGTGTCGGGGAAATTGTCCAATTCCACTTAAATCGGTATAAAAAAAACATTTGCTGCGATTAATTTGCCATCGATTACGACCTGTGGCTGCAATGCAATACTCTTGAAGGCCAATGGGGGGCAGTAGGTAGCGCAGGACTGTGTCGTAGTCAGTTTAAAACGTTTTGGGTTGTTGCCGCGGGAATTGCACCGTGACTCAGAAGAGGTTAAAAACCACTGAGAATCAGCTCTCCTCGTGGCTTAGAGACTTCCGGGTCCTTCCACTCCTCGAGGACCCTTCCTCAGATACATTTGCCCCAGCAGGGGGTCTTTGTAAGTAACCCTAAAACATGTCCTCGCTCCCTCTCCCACAGAGAAGCTGATCGAACAGAGGAGACACTCGGAAGCCGCTCTGCTGCTGGACCAGTACGCTAAAGTGAGCAAGACGCCATAAAAACGCCCATCGTGGATCTATCGAATATTATCTCACTCTTTGGCATATATTTATAAACATGACTTTATGCTTTTTCTCTTCAATACTACCTCTCTAATATCAAACATTTGCTTTTTGTATATTTCTCTCGTTTATTTTGTATCCATCGGAAACATTTGCCCGTGTTCAAGCCCTCTGTTACTCACCATAACTGCTTTTATCGTTAAACCTGGTTCTGATTTACAATAAAATATGATTTGTTTTGTTGTCATAATTACAGGACTGTGAGGAGGCCATCTTGGCTCTGATCACCGGGTCCGTCTGGGACGAGGCGCTGCGGCTGGTCAGTTTGAGATCTGATCGACATATCTTGTCTTTTCCTGTGATGTTTTGTTTCTTTCCGTCAAGTGGGAAATAAGTTTTTGTGTTTCTCTTACACTGAACAAAAATATAAACGCAACACTTTTGTTTTTGCTCCCATGTTTCATGAGATGAACTCAAAGATCTAAAACATGTTCTATAAACACAAAATAACCATTTCTCTCAAATATTGTTCACAAATCTGAAAGAATGTGTGATAGTGAGCACTTCTCCTTTGCCGAGAGAATCCATCCCACCTCTCAGGCGTGGCATATCAAGATGCTGATCAGACAGCATGGTTATTGCACAGGTGGGCCTTAGGCTGGCCACAATAAAAGGCCACTCTGAAACGTGCAGTTTTGCTTTATTGGGGGGTCTGGGGGGGTCCGAAAACCAGGCAGTATCTGGTGTGAGGGGTAGGGGTAGGGTAATGTTGTGAATCGAGTGGCCTGTGTTCGTCGTCCATAACATACGCCTGCCCATACCATAACCCCGCCACCACCATGGGCCACTCGATTCACAACATTACCCTAACCCTACCCCTAACGCTACCCCTACCCCTCACACCAGATACTGACTGGTGAGCCTTAGGCTGGCCACAATAAAAGGCCACTATCAAACGTGCAGTTTTGCTTTATTGGGGGGTTCCGAAAACCAGGCAGTATCTGGTGTGAGGGGTAGGGTTAGGGTTAGGGTAATGTTGGGAATCGAGTGGCCCATGGTGGTTCCCAGACCCCCCAATAAAGCAAAACTGCACGTTTCAGAGTGGCCTTTTATGGTGGCCAGCCTAAGGCACACCTGTGCAATAATCATGCTGTCTATCAGCATCTTGATATGCCACGCCTGAGAGGTGGGATGGATTATCTCGGCAAAGGAGAAGTGCTCACTATCACACATTCTTTCAGATTTGTGAACAATATTTGAGAGAAATGGTTATTTTGTGTTTATAGAACATGTTTTAGATCTTTGAGTTCATCTCATGAAGAATGGGAGCAGAGACAAAAGTGTTGCGTTTATATTTTTGTTCAGTGTAGTATCCTAAGATACTGTTATGTTTATGAAGGGCAGACCATCTATTTGTATTTCTTTTGTTTTTTTAGAAAGGGGAAGATAGTATTCTTCTCCCTGCTCCTTTTCGCTCAATAGTGTTTCGGTAGAGTCGTGTTTTGCGGGACAAATAAAAATGAAATATATCTGTGATGTGTGTTCTGTCTGCTTCAGATCTACATGCACAACAGACAGGATATCACCGAGACCAACCTGAAGCCTGCGCTGCTGGAAGGTGAAGATCAACAGATATTTACCTCTGGGGATGTTGTGTTGTTGTTTACTAATGTTGTTGTTGTTGTTGTTGTGTCAGCTTTCAGCACTCAGATTGGGTTCCTGGAGGTTCAGGTGGCGACGTTCACTAGACACCGGATCAGACTCTCCGTGGTCCGAGAGCAGAAAGAGAAACACAGACTGGACATGCTGGGTGAGGACTCTTTAAAGTAGAGGCACTACATACTGATATACACCTGAACATCAGCAGGAGAGGACTCTTTAAAGTAGAGACACTACACACTGATATACACCTGAACATCAGCAGGAGAGGACTCTTTAAAGTAGAGACACTACATACTGATATACACCTGAACATCAGCAGGAGAGGACTCTTTAAAGTAGAGACACTACATACTGATATACACCTGAACATCAGCAGGAGAGGACTCTTTAAAGTAGAGACACTACATACTGATATACACCTGAACATCAGCAGGAGAGGACTCTTTAAAGTAGAGACACTACATACTGATATCCACCTGAACATCAGCAGGAGAGGACTCTTTAAAGTAGAGACACTACACACTGATATACACCTGAACATCAGCAGGAGAGGACTCTTTAAAGTAGAGACACTACGTACTGATATACACCTGAACATCAGCAGGAGAGGACTCTTTAAAGTAGAGACGCTACATACTGATATACAACTGAACATCAGCAGGAGAGGACTCTTTAAAGTAGAGACACTACATACTGATATACAACTGAACATCAGCAGGAGAGGACTCTTTAAAGTAGAGACACTACACACTGATATACACCTGAACATCAGCAGGAGAGGACTCTTTAAAGTAGAGACACTACATACTGATATCCACCTGAACATCAGCAGGAGAGGACTCTTTAAAGTAGAGACACTACACACTGATATACACCTGAACATCAGCAGGAGAGGACTCTTTAAAGTAGAGACACTACGTACTGATATACACCTGAACATCAGCAGGAGAGGACTCTTTAAAGTAGAGACGCTACATACTGATATACACCTGAACATCAGCAGGAGAGGACTCTTTAAAGTAGAGACACTACGTACTGATATACACCTGAACATCAGCAGGAGAGGACTCTTTAAAGTAGAGACGCTACATACTGATATACAACTGAACATCAGCAGGAGAGGACTCTTTAAAGTAGAGACACTACATACTGATATCCACCTGAACATCAGCAGGAGAGGACTCTTTAAAGTAGTGTACCCCCTGCGTTGTCCCTCAGATGAAGACGGTCCTGATTGTCCTGATGCTGAACTCTACTCTGAGGCCAGCAGTGTGATGACGGGATCCAAGTATTCCCACAGTAACTCCCGCATCTCCTCGTAAGTCTCTCACACCTGCACATGCCGTCAGAGGCTTTAAGGTTGTGTGTTGTGATGTTTAATGTCCCTGGTCTGTCTGCAGGAGATCCTCAAAGAACCGGCGTAAAGCGGAGAGGAAGAAGCTGAGTCTGAAGGAGGGGAGCCCGATGGAGGACCGAGCGCTGATGTACGCTCTGGGAGAAATCCTCACTACTGTGGACAAGATGAGAGGTACACACTCTGAAATACACACTCTGAAACACACACTCTGAAACACACACTCTGAAATACACACTGCAATACACACTCTGAAACACACACTCTGAAACACACACTCTGAAATACACACTGAAATACACACTCTGAAACACACACTCTGAAACACACACTCTGAAATACACACTGCAATACACACTCTGAAACACACACACTGAAATACACACTGAAATACACACTGAAACACACACTCTGAAATACACACTCTGAAACACACACTGAAATACACACTCTGCAATACACACACTGAAATACACACTGAAATACACACTGAAACACACACTGAAATACACACTGAAATACACACTGAAACACACACTGAAATACACACACTGAAATACACACTGAAACACACACTGAAACACACACTGAAATACACACTGAAACACACACTGAAATACACACTGAAACACACACTGAAATACACACTGAAACACACACTGAAATACACACACTGAAATACACACTGAAACACACACTGAAACACACACACTGAAATACACACTGAAACACACACTCTGAAATACACACTGCAATACTGAAGCCTTCCGAGTAAATCGCCAGAACGCCGACACCTCCTCATCTCCACGCTCCCATGTTTTATTTTGTGTTGCCATAAGTTAGTCTCTCTGCGTTTCTGCGCTGGGCTAATGCTAATAATGCTAATGCTAATAATGCTAATGCCAGCAAATAAAATGGCGGCTTCAAAAAATGTTTCCGAGTTTTACGGGGCGTGGTTTGCAATCCGCCAGCCAATCAGAACATGTTACCCTTTTCTCCCCAGGATAGTCCCACCTCTCTAGCAGGGACGGAAAAGGGGATGAAAGTTCTCATGAGGCGCGTTCACACTGCGGTGCTTTTCCCACAAACGTTCATGCGAACTTAGTTCATGATCGCGTTCACACCAAAAAGAGCCGGTACTAAAAGTAGTTCATGCGAACCTTTTTACCCCCTTTTTGAGAAAAGAGCTATATGTCTGATTGGCTGGGCGGATTGCAAACCACGCCCCGTAAAACTCCCAAAAAGTTTTGTGAAGCCGCCATTTTATTATCCTCGCATTAGCATGATTAGCATTAGCATTAGCCCAGCGCAGAAACGCAGAGAGACTAACTTATGGCAACACAAAATAAAACATGGGAGCGGTGGAGATGAGGAGGTGTCGGCGTTCTGGCGATTTACTCGGAAGGCTTCAGTAGAAGCTGCTGGGACTCCCAGCAGCTTCTACTGAAGCCAGGCCCCAACTCCGGGGACTTCCGGCCGGGGACTCCGGGCGGCAGTATACGCCGTGAAGTGGGTTGCGGCCTGCCAGTAAACCCAAAGCAGAAGAAGAAGAAGAAGTGACGTCAGCGGCTTCATTTGCCTAATCCACCCCCAGGGACTTATTCCGGTGTGAACGCGATCTGTACTTAGTTCATGAGAACTAAAGAGTTCTCATGAACTAAGTTCGCATGAACCTTTGTGGGAAAAGTACCGCAGTGTGAATGTGCCCATGGACTAAGTTCTCTTTTTGGTGTGAACGCAAAATCTCAGGAACTATCAGAACCAAACAGGAAAAGTACTCCGGTGTGAAAGCGCCTCTTGGTTCTCTGGGGACTAAATGAACAATTAGGGCTCCAGTTCTGTGTCAGATGGGCTCTATGACGAGATGCGAATACTCATGGGTTGATGATGATTCATATTAACGTCCCGTTGGTGTTTATCATTGTCCCCAGAGGAGGTCCACGGGCTGCTGAAGGCTCTGGTTCTGTTCCACTTTGAGCGGCAGGCGGAGAAGCTGCAGCAGGTTTATGAAGAGTCCCTGCAGACGATGGAGGCGGCGCTTCCTGAAGTCTGGAGCGACGGACAGAACGTCCAGGCCCCGGTGAGAGCCTCATATATCTGCATAATGGCTGTGATATCTTGTTTCAATAATTACTTTTTAAAATGAAGTGCCTCAGAGCCAGAACACAGCCCCGGTGAGAGCCAGCTTTCCCCACTGTATAGTTAGTTTAATAGGTTTATTTTTCCGCTACTTCCCCCCCCACCCCCTTAACCTGTCTGCCTTTTTCCCCTACTCTCCCCCCCCTACCCGACTTGTAAAGCGACCTTGGGTTTCCTGAAAGGCGCTATAAAAATATTATATATTATTATTCAATCTTTAATATTATTGTACATATTGTGCTTGTGCTACATCATAGGATGAAAAATGCACACTTTGGTAATGTGCATAAGATCTGTATTTTTATATCGAGTATTATTGCTATGTTGATATTTATTTTTCTACTATGTGAATATTTACCGTTTAGGTGCCCAAAACATGCCTTCAAAATAAAAGCATAGAAACTACTTTAACTTATGACGCTAACTAAGAATACATATAAATAAATGATAATAATAAACACTATAAACAGCAAGAAAATAAATGTTAAACTATTAAATAATATAAAGAGATATATAGCTCCAGCAGGTGTATCTATTACTTTATTCCTTTTTGTATTTTATTATGTTTGAACTCGTGTGTAAAACCTGCTGGGACACGACCATGTCCACATTAGGGATGACCCGAGTATCCCTAATGTGGACACGACCATGTCCACATTAGGGATGACTCGAGTATCCCTAATCTAATAAAGCAATCAGTTATAACGGAGAATTGTTTTATTTTTCATTGTAAATATTCTTTGTGTTTCTGAACTCTCCGTCTCGCTCTTCCCGCAGCTCACTGGACCCAACTCCACCGCCAACAGCATCATGGCGTCTTTCCAGCAGCAGCAGAACCCCGCAGCTCCTCAGCAAGGTGCGTCCCATCGTCTCAACATCAAACTTTATTTACACAGCACCCACATCACAAATGACACGTTCAGTTCAGGGGTGTTTGCTGGATGTACCTCACATTACGCCCACGATGAAAACACTCGCTCTAAGTGAAGTGCAGGGACTGAGCTGACGTAAAGTACTAAACACATTTCTTTCTCCGAGCAGCTGCTGAAGTCCTGGCTCCTCCGAAGATGAGGAACGGAGTGAAGTGGAAGCTGGCGGTTCTCTCATAAACATGTTTTAGTTTTTTTAAACTGTAAAGTCAAATGGTAGTTGTGTAATAAAGGTCTCCTCTTAACAGCATGATGTCTCCTCCACGCATCTATCGTGTGTTTTCTGGTGACGCGGCTCGTGCTAAATCTGAATAAAATGCAATTCAACAAACAAAAGTCACACAAATCA
This sequence comes from Pseudochaenichthys georgianus, assembly GCF_902827115.2. NCBI lineage: Eukaryota > Metazoa > Chordata > Actinopteri > Perciformes > Channichthyidae > Pseudochaenichthys > Pseudochaenichthys georgianus. The sequence continues at coordinate 17,953 of NW_027262281.1, read as the reverse complement.
AAACAAGAGAAAGATTCAAACTTAAAAACGGCGTCTCGACGGCTTCTTCCACACAGGTTGCATTTCTCTGTCTCCTAAAAGCTGGCACTCTGGGAGTTGTAGTCTTTTAATTCCCTGGACTACACTGTCGCCCCTTTCACACCAACGCGGGTCCAGGGCCGGGTCGGAGCTAGAGCCTGATAAGCATCGCTTTGTCCTGTTCACACCGCAGCGGAGCCGCCTCTTCTCGCCGAAAACCGGTTCTTACCAAGCTCCAGGGCTTCGGCCTAGAAGCAAGAACCGCTTACGTCGGAGGCGGGGCCGAGATCAACCTGAGCTAACGGTTAAAGGCGAGTACGGCAAATACAAGTGTAGCAAGCAGTAGCGCTGAGTAAAGTGACTAGAACGCAACCACACACACTTACAAAAACACACTTTCTAAAGTCAGGCAACGCTAACCAGGTGATTCTGTTTATTTGACCTTACTTTGATCTTTGTGCAGAGAGGCAGACGTTTTGTATTATAGCAGCTATCGGATGGAATCAATGCGTGGGCTGCTCAGGGTGTCGTGTCGGACCATCACAAGTAGAATCATAATGAAAAATACGCCGGTAAAATGGCTTATGCTACAATAGGATAGCAACAAGTAGTCAAGATAGACAGTTTAGCTTCGGTTGCTATGGTAACATCACCCATTTTATACCAGAGAAACTTTCACAGCGTCAAGTCATACTGAAATCGTATGATTAAAACGATTACGTCCACATGGCAGCGTGCGTTGCTTCAACGGGGGTGACGTCACGCTTTGCCTCCGTCGCTCGCTTCGAAAGTTGAGACAAGTTCAACTTTTCGACGGAAGCGCCGGCCAATCACACCTCGTGCTTGTGTGTCCGGGCGGGAGATTAATGTGATTGGCCGAACGCCCCCACCGGCAAGCTTCAACGCGACGGAACCGTGTGGACGTTACGTAACACGATCATCGACCCGGCGCAGTCCCCCGTTGTTGTTGTTGTTGTTGTTGTGAGCGCAAGCACGGAGCTAGAACGGGAGCTGCCTTGGTGAGAAACGGGCATGTGACAATATTATATAAACCTTTCACACAGATAACGAAACAATTGTTGGTTCTCTGGTTAAGCCCCCGTCACACTGTCCCGAAGTGGACACCCGATGGAGACACGATAAAGGAAACGTACAAATTCGGCTGTGATCGTAGCATCGGGCCGTTCGTGAGGGCGTCTAAGCCATCGTGTGACCGCCGGTGGAGTTTCTCAGGCTCCGGCAGCAACTTCGCGAGCGGCAACTTCGTAAGGCACTCGTGAGGGCATCTTGCCAAGTCGTGTCATCGTGTTATCATCGGTGCTTTCGCCCTCACTCTGATCGGGGCGAATGCCCGATGGCACCGAGGATAACACGACGCCCTCACGATGGCCTTACGAAGGGCGACATGGACACACGAATTCAACACGAAAATGAGCCTTCTCAAGGTCCTTCGGCAGTTTGTAGGCATGCCAAAGATTTTGCCTCCGCTCACGAAGTCGCTGCCGGAGCCTGAGAAACTCCGCCGGCGGTCAGACGAAGGCTTCGATGCCCTCACGAACGGCCCGATGCTACGATCACAGCCGAATTTGAACGTTTCCTTTATCGTGGGTCCATCGGGTTGTTTTATTGCACAACAAAATCATGTACACATATTATGTAAATAACCCAATGTGTGTTCTGTGAAACTAAAAAGGATATAATATTTTATTTTGAAGGAGAGTTGACAGGAAGTTGTTGTTGCTATGGAAACAACATTACGGAGAAAAGGTAATATTTCCTACATATAAAGACGGAGAAAGTAAAGAACAAAGTCTGAAGATATCAGTGCAGTATCATAGCACTGTAACATAACTGTTTGTGGTACTTTCATTGCAGTTGTTTTTCTTAAATGTAACGTTATGTTGCCTAAGTGTGGCTCGGGGCAGTGTGACAGGGGCTTAAATGGTTCTCCTCTGGTTGATGGTTCTCCTCTGGTTATCGGTTCTCCTCTGGTTGATGGTTCTCCTCTGGTTCTCGGTTCTCCTCTGGTTGATGGTTCTCCTCTAGTTGATGGTTCTCCTCTGGTTCTCGGTTCTCCTCTGGTTGATGGTTCTCCTCTGGTTGATGGCCTTGGTTCTCCTCTGGTTGATGGTTCTCCTCTGGTTGAGGGTTCTCCTCTTGTTGATGGTTCTCCTCTGGTTCTCGGTTCTCCTCTGGTTGAGGGTTCTCCTCTGGTTCTCGGTTCTCCTCTGGTTGAGGGTTCTCCTCTGGTTGATGGTTCTCCTCTGGTTCTCGGTTCTCCTCTGGTTGAGGGTTCTCCTCTGGTTGATGGTTCTCCTCTGGTTCTCGGTTCTCCTCTGGTTGAGGGTTCTCCTCTGGTTGAGGGTTCTCCTCTGGTTGATGGTTCTCCTCTAGTTGATGGCCTTGGTTCTCCTCTGGTTGATGGTTCTCCTCTGGTTGAGGGTTCTCCTCTTGTTGATGGTTCTCCTCTGGTTCTCGGTTCTCCTCTGGTTGAGGGTTCTCCTCTGGTTCTCGGTTCTCCTCTGGTTGAGGGTTCTCCTCTGGTTGATGGTTCTCCTCTGGTTCTCGGTTCTCCTCTGGTTGAGGGTTCTCCTCTGGTTGATGGTTCTCCTCTGGTTCTCGGTTCTCCTCTGGTTGAGGGTTCTCCTCTGGTTGAGGGTTCTCCTCTGGTTGAGGGTTCTCCTCTGGTTCTCGGTTCTCCTCTAGTTGACGGCCTTGGTTGTCCTCTTGTTGGTGGTTCTCCTCTTGTTGAGGGTTCTCCTCTAGTTGATGGCCTTGGTTCTCCTCTAGTTGATGGCCTTGGTTCTCCTCTTGTTGGTGGTTCTCCTCTGGCTCTCGGTTCTCCTCTGGTTGATGGTTCTCCTCTAGTTGATGGCCTTGGTTCTCCTCTGGTTGATGGTTCTCCTCTGGTTGAGGGTTCTCCTCTAGTTGATGGTTCTCCTCTGGTTCTCGGTTCTCCTCTGGTTGATGGTTCTCCTCTAGTTGATGGCCTTGGTTCTCCTCTGGTTGATGGTTCTCCTCTGGTTGAGGGTTCTCCTCTTGTTGAGGGTTCTCCTCTTGTTGATGGTTCTCCTCTGGTTCTCGGTTCTCCTCTGGTTGAGGGTTCTCCTCTGGTTCTCGGTTCTCCTCTGGTTGAGGGTTCTCCTCTGGTTGATGGTTCTCCTCTGGTTCTCGGTTCTCCTCTGGTTGAGGGTTCTCCTCTGGTTGATGGTTCTCCTCTGGTTCTCGGTTCTCCTCTGGTTGAGGGTTCTCCTCTGGTTCTCGGTTCTCCTCTGGTTGAGGGTTCTCCTCTGGTTGATGGTTCTCCTCTGGTTCTCGGTTCTCCTCTAGTTGACGGCCTTGGTTGTCCTCTTGTTGGTGGTTCTCCTCTTGTTGAGGGTTCTCCTCTAGTTGATGGCCTTGGTTCTCCTCTAGTTGATGGCCTTGGTTCTCCTCTAGTTGATGGCCTTGGTTCTCCTCTTGTTGGTGGTTCTCCTCTGGCTCTCGGTTCTCCTCTGGTTGGTGGTTCTCCTCTGGTTCTCTGTTCTGCTCTGGTTGATGGTTCTCCTCTAGTTGATGGCCTTGGTTCTCCTCTGGTTGAGGGTTCTCCTCTGGCTCTCGGTTCTCCTCTGGTTGAGGGTTCTCCTCTGGTTGATGGTTCTCCTCTAGTTGATGGCGTTGGTTCTCCTCTGGTTGAGGGTTCTCCTCTAGTTGATGGCCTTGGTTCTCCTCTGGTTGAGGGTTCTCCTCTGGCTCTCGGTTCTCCTCTGGTTGAGGGTTCTCCTCTGGTTGAGGGTTCTCCTCTGGCTCTCGGTTCTCCTCTGGTTGAGGGTTCTCCTCTGGTTGAGGGTTCTCCTCTGGCTCTCGGTTCTCCTCTGGTTGAGGGTTCTCCTCTGGTTGAGGGTTCTCCTCTAGTTGATGGCCTTGGTTCTCCTCTGGTTGAGGGTTCTCCTCTGGCTCTCGGTTCTCCTCTGGTTGAGGGTTCTCCTCTGGTTGATGGTTCTCCTCTAGTTGATGGCCTTGGTTCTCCTCTAGTTGATGGTTCTCCTCTGGTTGATGGTTCTCCTCTAGTTGATGGCCTTGGTTCTCCTCTAGTTGATGGTTCTCCTCTGGTTGATGGTTCTCCTCTAGTTGATGGCCTTGGTTCTCCTCTAGTTGATGGTTCTCCTCTGGTTGATGGTTCTCCTCTGGTTGAGGGTTCTCCTCTTGTTGGTGGTTCTCCTCTAGTTGATGGTTCTCCTCTGGTTCTCGGTTCTCCTCTGGTTGAGGGTTCTCCTCTGGTTGATGGTTCTCCTCTGGTTCTCGGTTCTCCTCTAGTTGACGGCCTTGGTTGTCCTCTTGTTGGTGGTTCTCCTCTGGTTCTCCTCTTGTTGAGGGTTCTCCTCTAGTTGATGGCCTTGGTTCTCCTCTAGTTGATGGCCTTGGTTCTCCTCTAGTTGATGGCCTTGGTTCTCCTCTTGTTGGTGGTTCTCCTCTGGCTCTCGGTTCTCCTCTTGTTGGTGGTTCTCCTCTGGTTCTCTGTTCTGCTCTGGTTGATGGTTCTCCTCTAGTTGATGGCCTTGGTTCTCCTCTTGTTGGTGGTTCTCCTCTAGTTGATGGCCTTGGTTCTCCTCTTGTTGGTGGTTCTCCTCTGGCTCTCGGTTCTCCTCTAGTTGATGGCCTTGGTTCTCCTCTTGTTGGTGGTTCTCCTCTGGTTGAGGGTTCTCCTCTAGTTGATGGCCTTGGTTCTCCTCTTGTTGGTGGTTCTCCTCTGGCTCTCGGTTCTCCTCTGGTTGAGGGTCTTGGTGGTGGCTCTGAGCTTCTTCAGGCGCAGCGCTCTCAGGCGGAGCTGCAGGTCCACGGCAGGTCTGGCTCCCAGCCTCACGGGGGCCTTTGAGAGGTTGAAGTCACAGACTGTGGGGTAGAGGTCGTACGACACCTGGCAGCTCCTGGAGGAGGAGAGGTATCCCTCAGCGCTGACCGACACCCGGTAGTCTCCGGGGTTCAGAAGACGCCAGAAGTCACCGTCTGAAACTGGAGGAGGAGAGAGAGTCAGGACTCAGAGACACGAGGAGAGATGGAGAGTCAGGACTCAGAGACACGAGGAGAGATGGAGAGTCAGGACTCAGAGACACGAGGAGAGATGGAGAGTCAGGACTCAGAGACACGAGGAGAGATGGAGCTCTGATGAGGACAAACTGAGGAGATGAAATACTACAAACAGTACAAAGCAATGTGGAAGAGCAGCCCCTCATCCATTGGTGTGTGTGTGTGTGTGTGTGTGTGTGTGTGTGTGTGTGTGTGTGTGTGTGTGTGTGTGTGGTGTGTGTGTGTGTGTGTGTGTGTGTGGTGTGTGTGGTGTGTGTGTGTGTGTGTGTGTGTGTGTGTGTGTGTGTGTGTGTGTGTGTGTGTGTGTGTGTGTGTGTGTGTGTGTGTGTGTGTGTGTGTGTGTGTGTGTGTGTGTGTGTGTGTGTGTGTGTGTGTGTGTGTGTGTGTGTGTACCTGATCTGATGTGATGATCGATATCATCCACTTTAACGATGGCGTCTGCGATCCCCTCCTCCGTCTCTCGGTCCCGGACGACTCCTTTAATCCCCCGATGGACCTGAGAGCGAGAGGAGAACACGGATTACAGGTCGTTAATGGCGCGTTTCCACTGCAGGCCTCGCTCGTTTGGTTAGCAGTTAGCACTCAGCAGCTCACAGCTCCTCATATCTGTTCAGAAACTAGACGGAAGTGAAACAAGTACAAACCACAGACTGTCCGTGTCATGGAGAATACAGTCGCTGCTTTATTCATGTCTGTAGGCCGTTGTTGTGAGTGTGGACGGTCGGAGCATATATAACGTTAGCTTAGCCGATCTCCATTCAGAAAACACGCATTTTAAAAGGTGTTTCTCTGCCGTCTGGCTGCAGACTCAAAGCATTAATTCATGGTTCTTACTAACCGGTATCAGTGTGTTGTTGCTTCGGCATCATTTAGAAACGTGTATTACAATTACATCACGGTAAAATATGTTCATCTTGTTGTAGTTGTCGCCCCCTAGCCAGCGATTCTCTCTAGTTTAGCATACTCAGCCCGACTCAGCCCGGTTGTTCCTGGCCCGAGAACCACGATTTTATGGGGCCAGAAAAACTGTGAATTAGGACCCGCTAGCCGGTACTAGGCCGAGTGGAAACGCAACCAAAACCGGGCCCGCGCGGCTCGGCACGCTTAAAGCAAGCTTCCCGCTGCCGTGGAAACCAGGCCAGAGGAAGAGGGGCACACCTGCTCCATGAAGACCAGCAGGGACTCCTTGTTGTTGACCCACTCCACCGGCAGCTCGCTGGCGTGAGGGAACTTGTCGCAGGAAAGCTCCACCGTCACGGCGAAGCAGTTTGTGTGCAGGTAGCTGAAGTCATTCATGCCTGAGAGGAGAACATCGACAAACAATTCTAAATAATAAAAATACAAAGTTAAAAACACAGAACATTAGTTTATCTTTGACGGGGCTGCGTTTCATTGTCGGCGTTTATTTAAATGATCAACGTTTTAGCGTGACAGTTACTTCATCGCTTTATTGTTGTATCATTATTTCTATTTTTCTTTATTTTTTACCTTTTTACCTCAATTTCCACACTAAATAAAATATGAGCGGTCAGAAAATCAACGTGCGGGAACCCACATATTTAACCTCTGCAGACCATTGACATGCACTAACACCCATAGGACACTCTGCAGGAGAGGGAGCGCCTCATATAGGGCCTCTTTAAATACTTTCTGGATTACTTGAAAACGCCCGTTCTTACTTCCTGGTACGTTGTGCCAGTCGGCTCCGTTGATGATGTTGTTGTGTCTCCTGAAGTCCTTGTTGTGGCAGGGCCTCCGGTCCGGGTTGGACATCACCTGATTATCCATAAACACACGGGACTTGGTGTTGTTCCCTGCAGACGAGTTGAAGGTCTCCTATCACGCTATCTTTAGGCATGTTACGGGTCTCAGATATAAAAACATGTCTGAAGTGTTTTGCTCAATAGCCTCAAACCTCTCTATTTCAGCCGTTACTAAAGTGCTGATTCTGGGTCTGTCGCTTTAAAACTAATTCTACCTTCAGAAACTCAGCTAAACGCTGCCGGGATGAAACTCCACATCCTGTTCCAAACCACATCAAGGATCCTCTCTGAAACAGGATGGAGCTCAAACTCTCTCTCTCAGGTTTACCACGAGGTGACTTCCTTTTGACTTCCTGCTTCCTCACTCTCTCTCCGGCACAGGTTAGCTCTGAGTGCTAGCATGCTAATGTAAACACAGACCATGTCACTTCCAGAACACGTCTCATTGTTTCTGACAGCAACGGTTCTGATTGGCCCGTGGGGGTAAAGCCCGCCCACATTTTAGTACTGTCGTCATGACGCAGCAAATCTGGATCAGCTCCGTTGATCCCCGTTTTTAGAGATGTGGGTACGGAGGAGAAGAGAGAGGGGTTTGTTTCTGACACTTTGAGAGTCTCCTGACACACAGGGACACATGGGAGACACACCGGGGACACACCGGGGACACACACACCGGGGACACACCGGGGACACACACACCGGGGACACACCGGGGACACATAGTGATGTAGAGAAGACATGAAGTAGTGCATTTTGCCTGATAGGTGACCTTTAATATGCGAGACACAGGTAAGGTACTTGTTGTTTCCTGTGGATGTGTGAAAGTGACAGGTGGGGGGGGGGGTACCCTGTTGGTGCTGGCGTACGCGGTGGCCAGCCAGCGGAAGAAGCTCTCGTCGGCGGTGGGCGTGTGCTCTCTTGGAGCCCAGTCGATAGTCATGTCGTACGGGTACGTGACCACCAGCTCCCCCCCGTGGAGGTTAGCACTCAGGACGAACGGGATGTGCTGCATCCAGTCGATGACGGCCCGGGTCTCTGGCGCCACCTGGTGGATCAGAGGAGAGACTCGGGATCAGAGGAGAGACTCGGGATCAGAGGAGAGACTCGGAGGAGAGACTCGGGATCAGAGGAGAGACTCTGGCTCAGAGGAGAGACTCGGGATCAGAGGAGAGACTCTGGATCAGAGGAGAGACTCGGGATCAGAGGAGAGACTCAGAGGAGAGACTCGGGATCAGAGGAGAGACTCTGGCTCAGAGGAGAGACTCGGGATCAGAGGAGAGACTCAGAGGAGAGACTCGGGATCAGAGGAGAGACTCGGGATCAGAGGAGAGACTCAGGATCAGTTCAGTGAAACAACTGATCGAGACACAACTCAATAAAAAATCTTTTTGATAAGAGACATCCTTTTTTCCTGAACATGGACAGGATTAGGTTTTCTCTGAGTGGCTCCTCAAATACATTTGGGAAGATATGGGGCCCTTTTTTCAAATTTGTCAAGAGGATAAAGTTCCCAATCATTCCTGAGTAAACGTTTGCATTTTGGAGGGGTCCCAACACGCTGCCTTGCGGACTTTTATTGTTTATTGTTGACATGTTTGTTTAAGCTGACTGGTTTTCTATTTGTGGGATTGTGTTCGCCCTGGTGTTAAGCAGTATCTACGTTGTTACTTTACCTACTTTTGATACGCTCTTAAAAAACAATAAACAAAAGAAACCACAGAAAAAAGAGGCGTGCGTCTCACAAAGGCTTCCTCCGAGGTGTACATCTCCGGGAGGGGGAAGTAATGGTTGATGAGTTTGGAGCGGTCCGTCTCCACCTCGATGGCGTTCCACATCCCAGAGTTCAGGTCGGCAAAGTTATGGTTCATGTCGATTCCTTCGTAGCTGTAGCGACCGAGAGCCCAGCCGGACAGTTCTGAGCCCTGTGGAGAACAGGAGGGGAGATTCAAGGTCTGCTGTCATGCTATCTTTGGCATTTAGTACAGGTCAAACAAGTCTATGAAGTGTTTTGCTCAAAATACCAAACGGATCACCCATTCTAGCCTCATTCCCCTCTATTGCAGCCTGGTACTAAAGTGCTGATTCTGGGTCAGTAGCTTTAAAGCCAGATACTCAGCTATACGCTGCCGTGATGAAACTCCATATCATGTTCCAAACCACATCAAGGACTATCTCTGAAACAGGATGGAGCTCAAACTCTCTCTCTCTCTCAGGTTTACCACGAGGTGACTTCCTTTCTACTTCCTGCTTCTTCACACTCTCTCTCCGGCACAGGTTAGCTCTGAGTGCTAGCATGCTAATGGAAACACAGACCATGTTACTTCCAGAACACGTCTCTTTGTTTCTGACCGCAACGTTTCTGATTGGCCCGTGGGGGTAAAGCCCGCCCACATTTTTAGTAATGTTGTCATGACGCAGCAAATCTGGATCAGCTCCGTTGTTCCCCCGTTTTTAGAGACGTGGGTACGGAGGAGAAGAGAGAGGGTTTGATTTCCTGACACTTTGTGAGTCTCCTGAGACACCGGAGACACACCGGGGACACACCGATGTATAAAAGACATCAAAAAGTGCATTTTGCATGATAGGAGACCTTTCATTCCTCCGGCCGTCATGCAGACTACAGGATCTAAAAGCGTTCCCAGAAACCTTCTTGAAGGCCATCTCGTATCCGTCGGGGTTCATGGAGGGCAGCAGGTGGATGCGGGTGTCTTGGATCAGGCGGACGATGCGCTGGTCGCCTCGTTTGTACTCCTGACACATGAACTGCATGAGGTTGAGGACGAGCTCTCGGCCCAGAACCTCGTTCCCGTGCATCCCTGCAACGTAACGAAACTCTGGTTCTCCTGCAGGGGGCGACAAAACACACATAGGAGTTAGTGAAGAAGGGTTCTGTTTCAGAAGAATAATCTCCACATATTAACACCACTTTATGATTTATGAGGTAAAAAGCTAATGTTGGGCTATAAAGGAACTACAGCACGGTCACATGACTTCACCACCGCTAAGCTAAAGGAGGCTAATGTTGGGCTATAAAGGAACTACAGCACGGTCACATGACTTCACGTCACCACCGCTAAGCTAAAGGAGGCTAATGTTGGGCTATAAAGGAACTACATCACGGTCACATGACTTCACGTCACCACCGCTAAGCTAAAGGAGGCTAATGTTGGGCTATAAAGGAACTACAGCACGGTCACATGACTTCACGTCACCACCGCTAAGCTAAAGGAGGCTAATGTTGGGCTATAAAGGAACTACAGCACGGTCACATGACTTCACGTCACCACCGCTAAGCTAAAGGAGGCTAATGTTGGGCTATAAAGGAACTACAGCACGGTCACATGACTTCACGTCACCACCGCTAAGCTAAAGGAGGCTAATGTTGGGCTATAAAGGAACTACAGCACGGTCACATGACTTCACGTCACCACCGCTAAGCTAAAGGCGGCTAATGTCATCTCTTCAGCTTGTGTTACCCACAGACCTTATTTCAGGTTAACTACCAAAGACACATTCAGAAAAAACATTGACCTCCAGGCCAGGCGACAGGAAGTGGAACATGTTGACTCATTTCGGGGTTTTAGGACTCATTCCTTCACCACTCTAATGCTGGACCGATGCTTCACCATCACACGGTGACCTAAACCTCACAGTCCAGCAGTGAGCGGAACAGACTACAGTTTCCTAATTCGCTCTGAGATGTGCAAATGTTGTCGTTGGCCTCCAGAGCTGAAAGAGTGGAGAGGTTTTCCAAAACACACGTCGGTGAAGGCATCACGGAGAAAGAGAGTGGAGGACGATTCCTCTGTTTAAAATCTGTCTTTTATTGACAGATGTCATCCTATCACTGCTGCAAATAACTATTCCAAAGGATATTACGCGCTTTTTACTCAATGTTTAAATGTTGGAGATCCGCAGGAGTTTTTCCAGCTCCAGTTTTTGAACCCAAGTCAAAGAAGTGTGTGTGAGCTCTCTCTTTGTAAACAGTGTGAGGAGGAGGAGGTGTGAGATTTCAGAGCCGCCTGTCAATGCATGCAAAGCAAACGGGAAACAGATCCAGCTCTTTCAATGAAGTCTGTCAGAGTGGATGTGAAAAGAAGGAATTTCAAAAACATCAAGGAGGAGGAACAAGGTTTTTGAGTATAATGTAGTGCTCGAAAATATGTTTAATTTGCCTGTCGAGGTTTTGTTTTTGACTTGATTTCGATTGTAAAACGACCTTTTATGGCCTGTATTTATACCCAACTGGTGAATTTAAAAACTGCGGTTGCTAACAAGTGTCCAAATGAGACGACTGAACGTCATCACGCCCAACATTAGCTGCCTTTAGCTTAGCGGTGGTGACGTGAAGTCATGTGACCGTGCTGTAGTTCCTTTATAGCCCAACATTAGCCTCCTTTAGCTTAGCGGTGGTGATGTGAAGTCATGTGACCGTGCTGTAGTTCCTTTATAGCCCAACATTAGCCTCCTTAAGCTTAGCGGTGGTGACGTGAAGTCATGTGACCGTTCTGTAGTTTCTTTATAGCCCAACATTAGCCTCCTTTAGCTTAGCGGTGGTGACGTGAAGTCATGTGACCGTGCTGTAGTTCCTTTATAGCCCAACATTAGCCTCCTTTAGCTTAGCGGTGGTGACGTGAAGTCATGTGACCGTGCTGTAGTTCCTTTATAGCCCAACATTAGCCTCCTTTAGCTTAGCGGTGGTGACGTGAAGTCATGTGACCGTGCTGTAGTTCCTTTATAGCCCAACATTAGCCGCCTTTAGCTTAGCGGTGGTGACGTGAAGTCATGTGACCGTGCTGTAGTTCCTTTATAGCCCAACATTAGCCTCCTTTAGCTTAGCGGTGGTGACGTGAAGTCATGTGACCGTGCTGTAGTTCCTTTATAGCCCAACATTAGCCTCCTTTAGCTTAGCGGTGGTGACGTGAAGTCATGTGACCGTGCTGTAGTTCCTTATAGCCCAACATTAGCCACCTTTAGCTTAGCGGTGGTGACGTGAAGTCATGTGACCGTGCTGTAGTTCCTTTATAGCCCAACATTAGCCACCTTTAGCTTAGCGGTGGTGACGTGAAGTCATGTGACCGTGCTGTAGTTCCTTTATAGCCCAACATTAGCCTCCTTTAGCTTAGCGGTGGTGACGTGAAGTCATGTGACCGTGCTGTAGTTCCTTTATAGCCCAACATTAGCCTCCTTTAGCTTAGCGGTGGTGAAGTGAAGTCATGTGACCGTGCTGTAGTTCCTTTATAGCCCAACATTAGCCTCCTTTAGCTTAGCGGTGGTGAAGTGAAGTCATGTGACCGTGCTGTAGTTCCTCTATAGCCCAACATTAGCCTCCTTTAGCTTAGCGGTGGTGACGTGAAGTCATGTGACCGTGCTGTAGTTCCTTTATAGCCCAACATTAGCCTCCTTTAGCTTAGCGGTGGTGACGTGAAGTCATGTGACCGTGCTGTAGTTCCTCTATAGCCCAACATTAGCCTCCTTTAGCTTAGCGGTGGTGAAGTGAAGTCATGTGACCGTGCTGTAGTTCCTTTATAGCCCAACATTAGCCTCCTTTAGCTTAGCGGTGGTGACGTGAAGTCATGTGACCGTGCTGTAGTTCCTTTATAGCCCAACATTAGCCTCCTTTAGCTTAGCGGTGGTGACGTGAAGTCATGTGACCGTGCTGTAGTTCCTTTATAGCCCAACATTAGCCTCCTTTAGCTTAGCGGTGGTGACGTGAAGTCATGTGACCGTGCTGTAGTTCCTTTATAGCCCAACATTAGCCTCCTTTAGCTTAGCGGTGGTGACGTGAAGTCATGTGACCGTGCTGTAGTTCCTTTATAGCCCAACATTAGCCTCCTTTAGCTTAGCGGTGGTGACGTGAAGTCATGTGACCGTGCTGTAGTTCCTCTATAGCCCAACATTAGCCTCCTTTAGCTTAGCGGTGGTGAAGTGAAGTCATGTGACCGTGCTGTAGTTCCTTTATAGCCCAACATTAGCCACCTTTAGCTTAGCGGTGGTGACGTGAAGTCATGTGACCGTGCTGTAGTTCCTCTATAGCCCAACATTAGCCTCCTTTAGCTTAGCGGTGGTGAAGTGAAGTCATGTGACCGTGCTGTAGTTCCTTTATAGCCCAACATTAGCCTCCTTTAGCTTAGCGGTGGTGACGTGAAGTCATGTGACCGTGCTGTAGTTCCTTTATAGCCCAACATTAGCCTCCTTTAGCTTAGCGGTGGTGACGTGAAGTCATGTGACCGTGCTGTAGTTCCTTTATAGCCCAACATTAGCCTCCTTTAGCTTAGCGGTGGTGACGTGAAGTCATGTGACCGTGCTGTAGTTCCTTTATAGCCCAACATTAGCCTCCTTTAGCTTAGCGGTGGTGAAGTGAAGTCATGTGACCGTGCTGTAGTTCCTCTATAGCCCAACATTAGCCTCCTTTAGCTTAGCGGTGGTGAAGTGAAGTCATGTGACCGTGCTGTAGTTCCTTTATAGCCCAACATTAGCCACCTTTAGCTTAGCGTTGGTGCGCTTTTGGTTTATTTAAATTAATGAATTACTTATTTTTAGTAGTAGTAAAGGTTTGAAAGCTTCTCACCCAGCTCGTGTTTCCCCGGGTTGTCAGAGATCTCCATGGCGTAGAGCTTCAGTCCCGTGTAACTCTTCCCGATGCTGTACATGCGCGTGATGTTCGGACACGCCTCGGTCACCGACTTCATCAACTGGGAAACAACAACAACAGTTATTTAGAGTTTTACTTGAGACTTTATTAATCTATAAATCCACCAAGTCAGAGTTAAATATCTGTGTATCAACGGTTAAAGCCACTTCCAGTAAGAGGGGTACACATGATCAGATATTATGGGCTGTATTTTTCCCTGCTGTCTGGGTCTGTTAAACACTGACTCTGAGTGTGGGGGAAACTTCTGAAGCAATGGGAGTCAGGACTCAGAGACACGAGGAGAGCTGAAGCTCTGATGGAGTCAGGACTCAGAGAGACACGAGGAGAGCTGGAGCTCTGATGGAGTCAGGACTCAGAGAGACACGAGGAGAGCTGGAGCTCTGATGGAGTCAGGACTCAGAGACACGAGGAGAGCTGGAGCTCTGATGGAGTCAGGACTCAGAGAGACACGAGGAGAGCTGGAGCTCTGATGGAGTCAGGACTCAGAGAGACGAGGAGAGCTGGAGCTCTGATGGAGTCAGGACTCAGAGACACGAGGAGAGCTGGAGCTCTGATGGAGTCAGGACTCAGCGACACGAGGAGAGCTCCAAACAGACCGCAGGTAGTGGCAGCTCAGTGAGGATCCAAACCTCTCATAATATTTGTTTTCTGGTCAGACTGAGACCACACACACACACACACACACACACACACACACACACACACACACACACACACACACACACACACACACACACACACACACACACACACACACACACACACACACACACACACACACACACACACACACACTGGTCTGCAGAGACTAAAATCCCTATGTTTCAGTTTCTCTGACGAACCTTTCTCATCTCCTTGTAGTTGTGGTGTCTGAAGTCCAGTTTGTCTTGAGGCTCTGCCGGCGCTGTCTGCCACGGGTAGATGTTGTTTGGATCTGTGGTGTGACAGCAGAGATAACACAAGTTCACACATCCTTCACTCAAGGAGAAGTACAGATACTCGTGTTTAAAAATACTCTGGTGAAAGTAGAAGTACTGACTAAACTTCTTTACTCAAGTCAAAGTAAAGAAGCTTTGAAGTGTACTTCAGTCAAGAGTACCCATAACTAGCAGCTGTTTTAAAGAGTACCTTTTTTAATAAAATAAAAAGAAAGTACAGGTATTTGTGTTCAACATGTGAGTAGTAGAAAGTACAGGTATTTGAGTTCAACATGTAAGAAGTAGAAAGTACAGGTATTTGAGTTCAACATGTGAGAAGTAGAAAGTACAGGTATTTGAGTTCAACATGTAAGAAGTAGAAAGTACAGGTATTTGAGTTCAACATGTAAGAAGTAGAAAGTACAGGTATTTGGGTTCAACATGAGAGAAGTAGAAAGTACAGGTATTTGAGTTCAACATGTGAGAAGTAGAAAGTACAGGTATTTGAGTTCAACATGAGAGAAGTAGAAAGTACAGGTATTTGAGTTCAACATGTAAGAAGTGGAAAGTACAGGTATTTGAGTTCAACATGTGAGAAGTAGAAAGTACAGGTATTTGAGTTCAACATGTGAGAAGTAGAAAGTACAGGTATTTGAGTTCAACATGTAAGAAGTGGAAAGTACAGGTATTTGAGTTCAACATGTGAGAAGTAGAAAGTACAGGTATTTGTGTTCAACATGTAAGAAGTAGAAAGTACAGGTATTTGGGTTCAACATGAGAGAAGTAGAAAGTACAGGTATTTGAGTTCAACATGTAAGAAGTAGAAAGTACAGGTATTTGAGTTCAACATGTAAGAAGTAGAAAGTACAGGTATTTGAGTTCAACATGAGAGAAGTAGAAAGTACAGGTATTTGAGTTCAACATGTAAGAAGTGGAAAGTACAGGTATTTGAGTTCAACATGTAAGAAGTAGAAAGTACAGGTATTTGGGTTCAACATGTAAGAAGTAGAAAGTACAGGTATTTGAGTTCAACATGTGAGAAGTAGAAAGTACAGGTATTTGAGTTCAACATGTGAGAAGTAGAAAGTACAGGTATTTGAGTTCAACATGTAAGAAGTAGAAAGTACAGGTATTTGGGTTCAACATGTGAGAAGTAGAAAGTACACGTATTTGGGTTCAACATGTAATCGGTATCTGTCCTCCTGTACCTGGCACAGCGCAGCCCAGCACCTCGGCTCGCAGGCAGATGTGTCCCAGCGACCCGTTCTGGTACCAGCTCTGAGGATTGATCCGGAGGTAACGGGCCACAGTGGACGTGTTGAAGAGAGCCAGGACCGGAGTCTCAAGGTTCTGGTTCCCGGTGAATATCTGGACAGGTGGTGAAGCACACAAAAAGCTGGAGGAAGTATTCAGATGCTTGAGTACAAGTACCACTACTGTATTGTTAAAATACTTCCTTAACAGTAAAAGTCCTGCATTCAAAATCTTTCTTAAGTAAAAGTACAAAAGTATTTCAGCAAATGTACTTAAGGTATAAAAAGTGAAATTACTTATTGTCCCATGTGTGTATATAATTATATTTAGGGTGATTTAGCCTAACGTGGGTTAACGTGGGTCCGGTGAAACGCAGGTGTTCAGACAGATCGGAGGTGGAGGAAGTATTCAGATGTGTCCTTGAATTTTCGAATTTTGTTAATTGATCATAACATTTAAATGTAAACAGTGCATGTTTTTTGTCGCCATGGATTTGTTGGTGTATTTCAACAACTACATTATTCTAATCCAGTTTCAATTCATATTTAATCATTATATTCGTATATTCGTACTCATCATATCATCTCTTAGTAGATAAAACATTTAAATATCTACCGACAAGTCCCTTTTTCTGGTGCTCATAAAATAAACAAAATCATTAGTTGTTGATGCATTTCTTTCTTTTGAATCTTAAAATCATTGTTTTGCCATCTTCACTCAGATGGCAGTGGCTCAGGGGCTTGGACTGGGAGCCGTAGGGTCGCCGGTTCAAGTCCCCGCCCAGACCTAGAATATGGAGTGTGGACTGCTACGTGGAGACGTCCCAGTTCACCTCCTGTCCTGCCGTGGTGCCCTTGAGCAAGGCACTGTTTCCATTATTCACCAAATACATGTTCAGACCAGCTGTGTGTTCGCCAATAAAAGATCATTTCTAGGGCTCCAGGAAACCATTTCTATGATATGTTTCTTAAAGGTGGGGTAGGTATTCACTTCAGAAACACTCGTTATATTCCATCCCGATAGCAATGAATATCTGAAGTGCTTTGAAGCCGTGGCGCTGTAAAAAGCACGACCAAGCATCTGAGCCGGCTAAAGTAACTGGATGGCCTACCTGCCTGTCAGCCTTCCATCGGGGCACAGACTGACCTCGTGCCCTCATTGGTCATGTGTGTGTTGGAGGCGGGGCTCTGTGAGGAAGTGGCAGCTTTTCTCCAGGTTGTATATTTTCAAATTCTAGCGCACTCGACTCGAGCTGCTTTCTCCCATAGACTGTAAATGGACGTAGGGTCCGTGCCGTCACCCATAGGATTCTGCAGAGTTGCCGTGCAGCCCTTAGTGGGCGGAGTCGACCACTAACGGCTCCACAGTGACGTCAGAGTTCAACTCCCGCCTGCTCCAAATAAGGGCAAAGAGGCGGAGCTAGCTTAGCTTGGCTGAAGCTACCAAGCTAAACTAGCATGCTCCGGTTTCTCCAACATTACTTACCCCATCTTTAAAAGAGTCACAACCTCCATCAAAGCAACACTATGAAACAGCTCATTCTCTTTCAGGGCTAATATGTCCATTTATATGTTTAAGTTATTTGATTAATTGAGTACAAATAAACCAGACAATAGTGTGTCCTGTAATCCCTGATTTCATTCACCAAATACATCTGCAGATAAGATCAGAGAGGACTTCATTCATCCTGAAGGAAACAGCTGTGTCAGAGTTACAGAGATACAGCAGCAGCATAATAATAATAACACTGTCCACTAACAGAGCAGCCATTTTGTTTACCCGGCTCCACGCCCCCCCCGAACCCCAGCACAGGAACACAGCAACACTTCTTCATCTTCATACATCGTGTTTATTGAAAGGGAACGGGCTCGTTGAAGACTCCTCTGAAGACTGCTCAGACGTCCTTCCTGGTCAGAGTCTTCCTCACCTTGTCCTGAAGCGTCTGCAGGAAGTAGACGATGTTCCTCTTTTTGTTTTGCTCCGAGACCCCCAGCCGGGGCCACGAGTCGGACTTGTTGCCCAGCGATCCCATCACCTGCTCGTTCATCATCCTGCGGTAGTCCTCCATCACCGCCTCGTACTTCTCCACAGACTCGGCCCGGTCGGCGGCGGCTTTGGCGTCGCTTTGCACTCTGATCACGTGACCCATCCCCCACGAGGGAGGAGGGAAGACCAGGGACTTCAGAAGGAGCTTCACCGCCTCCTCCACGAACGAGTACACCTCAAGAGAGTCAAAGTCAACTTCATTGTCCAGCTTTCAGTTTGTGTGTACAGACAGA
>NW_027262280.1:0-34979 GCF_902827115.2 Pseudochaenichthys georgianus | reverse complement strand
CAAGTCCCAATTAAAGACCAACAAGTCCCAATTAAAGACCCGAGTAAAGACCAACAAGTCCCAATTAAAGACCAACAAGTCCCAATTAAAGACCCGAGTAAAGACCAACAAGTCCCAATTAGAGACCCGAGTAAAGACCAACAAGTCCCAATTAAAGACCAACAAGTCCCAATTAAAGACCCGAGTAAAGACCAACAAGTCCCAATTAGAGACCCGAGTAAAGACCAACAAGTCCCAATTAAAGACCAACAAGTCCCAATTAAAGACCCGAGTAAAGACCAACAAGTCCCAATTAAAGACCCGAGTAAAGACCAACAAGTCCCAATTAAAGACCAACAAGTCCCAATTAAAGACCTGAGTAAAGACCAACAAGTCCCAATTAAAGACCTGAGTAAAGACCAACAAGTCCCAATTAAAGACCAACAAGTCCCAATTAAAGACCTGAGTAAAGACCAACAAGTCCCAATTAAAGACCTGAGTAAAGACCAACAAGTCCCAATTAAAGACCTGAGTAAAGACCAACAAGTCCCAATTAAAGACCTGAGTAAAGACCAACAAGTCCCAATTAAAGACCTGAGTAAAGACCAACGAGTCCCAATTAAAGACCAACAAGTCCCAATTAAAGACCTGAGTAAAGACCAACAAGTCCCAATTAAAGACCCGAGTAAAGACCAACGAGTCCCAATTAAAGACCAACAAGTCCCAATTAAAGACCCGAGTAAAGACCAACGAGTCCCAATTAAAGACCAACAAGTCCCAATTAAAGACCTGAGTAAAGACCAACAAGTCCCAATTAGAGACCTGAGTAAAGACCAACAAGTCCCAATTAAAGACCTGAGTAAAGACCAACAAGTCCCAATTAAAGACCTGAGTAAAGACCAACAAGTCCCAATTAAAGACCCGAGTAAAGACCAACAAGTCCCAATTAAAGACCTGAGTAAAGACCAACAAGTCCCAATTAAAGACTCGAGTAAAGACCAACAAGTCCCAATTAAAGACCCGAGTAGAGACCAACAAGTCCCAATTAAAGACCCGGGTAAAGACCAACAAGTCCCAATTAAAGACCTGAGTAAAGACCAACAAGTCCCAATTAAAGACCTGAGTAAAGACCAACAAGTCCCAATTAAAGACCTGAGTAAAGACCAACAAGTCCCAATTAAAGACCCGAGTAAAGACCAACAAGTCCCAATTAAAGTCCCGAGTAAAGACCAACAAGTCCCAATTAAAGACCCGAGTAAAGACCAACAAGTCCCAATTAAAGACCCGGGTAAAGACCAACAAGTCCCAATTAAAGACCCGAGTAAAGACCAACAAGTCCCAATTAAAGACTCGAGTAAAGACCAACAAGTCCCAATTAAAGACCCGAGTAAAGACCAACAAGTCCCAATTAAAGTCCCAATTAAAGACCAACAAGTCCCAATTAAAGACCCGAGTAAAGACCAACAAGTCCCAATTAAAGACCCGGGTAAAGACCAACAAGTCCCAATTAAAGACCCGAGTAAAGACCAACAAGTCCCAATTAAAGACTCGAGTAAAGACCAACAAGTCCCAATTAAAGACCCGAGTAAAGACCAACAAGTCCCAATTAAAGACCCGAGTAAAGACCAACAAGTCCCAATTAAAGACCAACAAGTCCCAATTAAAGACCCGAGTAAAGACCAACAAGTCCCAATTAAAGACCCGAGTAAAGACCAACAAGTCCCAATTAAAGACCAACAAGTCCCAATTAAAGACCTGAGTAAAGACCAACAAGTCCCAATTAAAGACCAACAAGTCCCAATTAAAGACCAACAAGTCCCAATTAAAGACTCGAGTAAAGACCAACAAGTCCCAATTAAAGACCCGAGTAAAGACCAACAAGTCCCAATTAAAGACCAACAAGTCCCAATTAAAGACCCGAGTAAAGACCAACAAGTCCCAATTAAAGACTCGAGTAAAGACCAACAAGTCCCAATTAGAGACCCGAGTAAAGACCAACAAGTCCCAATTAAAGACCAACAAGTCCCAATTAAAGACCCGAGTAAAGACCAACAAGTCCCAATTAAAGACCCGAGTAAAGACCAACAAGTCCCAATTAAAGAACAACAAGTCCCAATTAAAGACCTGAGTAAAGACCAACGAGTCCCAATTAAAGACCAACAAGTCCCAATTAAAGACCTGAGTAAAGACCAACAAGTCCCAATTAAAGACCAACAAGTCCCAATTAAAGACCTGAGTAAAGACCAACAAGTCCCAATTAAAGACCTGAGTAAAGACCAACAAGTCCCAATTAAAGACCTGAGTAAAGACCAACAAGTCCCAATTAAAGACCTGAGTAAAGACCAACAAGTCCCAATTAAAGACCTGAGTAAAGACCAACAAGTCCCAATTAAAGACCTGAGTAAAGACCAACAAGTCCCAATTAAAGACCTGAGTAAAGACCAACGAGTCCCAATTAAAGACCAACAAGTCCCAATTAAAGACCTGAGTAAAGACCAACAAGTCCCAATTAAAGACCCGAGTAAAGACCAACGAGTCCCAATTAAAGACCAACAAGTCCCAATTAAAGACCTGAGTAAAGACCAACAAGTCCCAATTAAAGACCAACGAGTCCCAATTAAAGACCAACAAGTCCCAATTAAAGACCCGAGTAAAGACCAACAAGTCCCAATTAAAGACCTGAGTAAAGACCAACAAGTCCCAATTAGAGACCTGAGTAAAGACCAACAAGTCCCAATTAAAGACCTGAGTAAAGACCAACAAGTCCCAATTAAAGACCTGAGTAAAGACCAACAAGTCCCAATTAAAGACCCGAGTAAAGACCAACAAGTCCCAATTAAAGACCTGAGTAAAGACCAACAAGTCCCAATTAAAGACTCGAGTAAAGACCAACAAGTCCCAATTAAAGACCCGAGTAAAGACCAACAAGTCCCAATTAAAGACCCGGGTAAAGACCAACAAGTCCCAATTAAAGACCTGAGTAAAGACCAACAAGTCCCAATTAAAGACCTGAGTAAAGACCAACAAGTCCCAATTAAAGACCTGAGTAAAGACCAACAAGTCCCAATTAAAGTCCCAATTAAAGACCAACAAGTCCCAATTAAAGACCCGAGTAAAGACCAACAAGTCCCAATTAAAGACCCGGGTAAAGACCAACAAGTCCCAATTAAAGACTCGAGTAAAGACCAACAAGTCCCAATTAAAGACCCGAGTAAAGACCAACAAGTCCCAATTAAAGACCCGAGTAAAGACCAACAAGTCCCAATTAAAGACCAACAAGTCCCAATTAAAGACCCGAGTAAAGACCAACAAGTCCCAATTAAAGACCTGAGTAAAGACCAACAAGTCCCAATTAAAGACCAACAAGTCCCAATTAAAGACCTGAGTAAAGACCAACAAGTCCCAATTAAAGACCAACAAGTCCCAATTAAAGACCTGAGTAAAGACCAACAAGTCCCAATTAAAGACCTGAGTAAAGACCAACAAGTCCCAATTAAAGTCCCAATTAAAGACCAACAAGTCCCAATTAAAGACCCGAGTAAAGACCAACAAGTCCCAATTAAAGACCAACAAGTCCCAATTAAAGACCTGAGTAAAGACCAACAAGTCCCAATTAAAGACCTGAGTAAAGACCAACAAGTCCCAATTAAAGACCTGAGTAAAGACCAACAAGTCCCAATTAAAGACCCGGGTAAAGACCAACAAGTCCCAATTAAAGACCAACAAGTCCCAATTAAAGACTCGAGTAAAGACCAACAAGTCCCAATTAGAGACCCGAGTAAAGACCAACAAGTCCCAATTAAAGACCCGAGTAAAGACCAACAAGTCCCAATTAAAGACCTGAGTAAAGACCAACAAGTCCCAATTAAAGACCAACAAGTCCCAATTAAAGACTCGAGTAAAGACCAACAAGTCCCAATTAGAGACCCGAGTAAAGACCAACAAGTCCCAATTAGAGACCCGAGTAAAGACCAACAAGTCCCAATTAAAGACCAACAAGTCCCAATTAAAGACCCGAGTAAAGACCAACAAGTCCCAATTAAAGACCAACAAGTCCCAATTAAGACTCGAGTAAAGACCAACAAGTCCCAATTAAAGACCCGAGTAAAGACCAACAAGTCCCAATTAAAGACCAACAAGTCCCAATTAAAGACCCGGGTAAAGACCAACAAGTCCCAATTAAAGACCAACAAGTCCCAATTAAAGACCCGAGTAAAGACCAACAAGTCCCAATTAAAGACCAACAAGTCCCAATTAAAGACTCGAGTAAAGACCAACAAGTCCCAATTAAAGACCCGAGTAAAGACCAACAAGTCCCAATTAAAGACCAACAAGTCCCAATTAAAGACCCGAGTAAAGACCAACAAGTCCCAATTAAAGACCAACAAGTCCCAATTAAAGACCCGAGTAAAGACCAACAAGTCCCAATTAAAGACCAACAAGTCCCAATTAAAGACTCGAGTAAAGACCAACAAGTCCCAATTAAAGACCCGAGTAAAGACCAACAAGTCCCAATTAAAGACCAACAAGTCCCAATTAAAGACCTGAGTAAAGACCAACAAGTCCCAATTAAAGACTCGAGTAAAGACCAACAAGTCCCAATTAGAGACCCGAGTAAAGACCAACAAGTCCCAATTAAAGACCAACAAGTCCCAATTAAAGACCCGAGTAAAGACCAACAAGTCCCAATTAAAGACCCGAGTAAAGACCAACAAGTCCCAATTAGAGACCCGAGTAAAGACCAACAAGTCCCAATTAGAGACCCGAGTAAAGACCAACAAGTCCCAATTAAAGACCAACAAGTCCCAATTAAAGACCCGAGTAAAGACCAACAAGTCCCAATTAGAGACCTGAGTAAAGACCAACAAGTCCCAATTAAAGACCCGAGTAAAGACCAACAAGTCCCAATTAAAGACCTGAGTAAAGACCAACAAGTCCCAATTAAAGACTCGAGTAAAGACCAACAAGTCCCAATTAGAGACCCGAGTAAAGACCAACAAGTCCCAATTAAAGACCAACAAGTCCCAATTAAAGACCCGAGTAAAGACCAACAAGTCCCAATTAAAGACCCGAGTAAAGACCAACAAGTCCCAATTAGAGACCCGAGTAAAGACCAACAAGTCCCAATTAGAGACCTGAGTAAAGACCAACAAGTCCCAATTAAAGACCAACAAGTCCCAATTAAAGACCCGAGTAAAGACCAACAAGTCCCAATTAAAGACCCGAGTAAAGACCAACAAGTCCCAATTAAAGACCTGAGTAAAGACCAACAAGTCCCAATTAAAGACCAACAAGTCCCAATTAAAGACCTGAGTAAAGACCAACAAGTCCCAATTAAAGACCAACAAGTCCCAATTAAAGACCCGGGTAAAGACCAACAAGTCCCAATTAAAGACCAACAAGTCCCAATTAAAGACCCGAGTAAAGACCAACAAGTCCCAATTAGAGACCCGAGTAAAGACCAACAAGTCCCAATTAAAGACCCGAGTAAAGACCAACAAGTCCCAATTAGAGACTCGAGTAAAGACCAACAAGTCCCAATTAAAGACCCGAGTAAAGACCAACAAGTCCCAATTAGAGACCCGAGTAAAGACCAACAAGTCCCAATTAGAGACCCGAGTAAAGACCAACAAGTCCCAATTAAAGACCCGAGTAAAGACCAACAAGTCCCAATTAAAGACCAACAAGTCCCAATTAAAGACCCGAGTAAAGACCAACAAGTCCCAATTAGAGACCCGAGTAGAGACCAACAAGTCCCAATTAGAGACCCGAGTAAAGACCAACAAGTCCCAATTAAAGACCCGAGTAAAGACCAACAAGTCCCAATTAAAGACCAACAAGTCCCAATTAAAGACCCGAGTAAAGACCAACAAGTCCCAATTAAAGACCTGAGTAAAGACCAACAAGTCCCAATTAAAGACCAACAAGTCCCAATTAAAGACCCGAGTAAAGACCAACAAGTCCCAATTAGAGACCCGAGTAAAGACCAACAAGTCCCAATTAGAGACCTGAGTAAAGACCAACAAGTCCCAATTAAAGACCCGAGTAAAGACCAACAAGTCCCAATTAAAGACCCGAGTAAAGACCAACAAGTCCCAATTAGAAATAAGCAATTTGTGACTTTCAGAACTACAAGACCCAAAACAAGACTACAAAAAGTCAAGTCTCACATTCAGATCCAAAAGTTCTTTACAGTCAAGGTCAACAAGTTCCATGTTATGTCCCAATTGAAGACCTGAGTAAAGACCAACAAGTACGAAATTGGAGACGAGTCCCACGTCAAGACAGACAGAAAAGTAATTTACCAAATTGAGACAAGTTGCATAAAAAAGACGGACAAGTCAAATGTCCCAGTTAAAAGCTCAGTTTTGTGACTTTCAGAACTGCAAGACCCAAACCATCTCTGGAAGAGTCCAGTTACGAGTCACGTCTCATGTCAAGACCTGAAGCAAGATCTAAAAGTGAGAGGTCAGTACCATGTCCGAGTTTAGAAGATCAAGTCCCACATAAAGTCACATGTCAAAACCAACAAGTCCCAATCTAAACAAGTTAAGAACTGGAAAACCCCAAACAAGACGATTAAGTCACAAGAAAAACCACAATTCAAGACCATCAAGCACAATGTCCGAGAACAAGACCAAGGAGTCCCAAACAAACAGATTTGGCCCGAAAGCAGCCCCAAGCTGAGCTACTGGTAGTTCCATAATGCATGATGCACAGATGGTGCTAAATAAACATTTCCAAATGTGTTTTGTGCAGACGGGGATATTTTCCATTAGTTTCCAATCTTTGTTAACATTTCTACTTCGTCTTGCAGGCAGTCACGTCTCTCCTGTCTGTACAGATGTAATGTTCTGCTAGATAAAGTGCGATGTTAATGTCCTCTCTGCTGTTTGTGTGGACAGAGTAGCTGCTGCTCAAACATCCCAGTGGTCCCCAGCTCATCGGTTCAGCGAACACGGCTCAGAGCGACAGACTGCGTTACAGCATCTGATATCGATGCCGTTTCACAGAACTGGACATCAGCAAAAAGCATAATGAACCTCCTTCGATCTGTAATCCCCTCACGTCCACCTGCCTCCGTGTTTATGAAGACACGTTGCAGGCAGGACAGGAGGTCACATGCCTCTTTGCTTTGTCTGTTCATGAAACAGCGAAGAGGCTCGGAGGTCAAACTGCGTAGAGGTGGCTCTCTAAAGACAGAGGGCTCCGAGCCAGCAGCACATTAAGAGCCATCATGAGAAGCACTCTGCTGTAGGGGCTCGCAAACACAACTTCTACTCATGGGTAGCTCCACAAGATTGGAGAAAGGAAATAAAAACAGGGCTTCACAAAGCAGGAGCAGCCTTTAACGCCTCAGAGAGACTCAAGAACTCCTTATTGGAAGTTATAGAGATGAAGTCAGATCGATATTAAAGTCCAAAGTCAACCTCCATACTTAAGGACCAAACTGTTGAAGTTCTGGTTCAATGGAAAGACTTTTAAGTCCCAAGAAACACCAACTAGTAGAAAGTAAAAACAGGGAAGTACCAAGTCAAAAACTGAGAGTACGGACCAGCACATCTAACAACAGGACAGGAAGGTCAGCAAGACTAACAAGTCCTGATTGAAGACGAGTCAAAAGTCCCAGGTCAAGACTTCTGTTCGGGGCTCGTTGCCACAACTTCTGCTCAAGGATAGCTCGAGAACAGGGATGGGCAAATGGCTGCCCTCAGATTAATTTATAAACAACGTAATTGTGATAATTTGATTTCTTTAGTTGTAGTACTGATACCGTCCACTAGTTACTAGTTGCGTACATGATTTCGTTCGGCAGCCAAATACCGCAAAGAAATCTGTGAGTACAAGTTTAATATTCTAAAAACCAGGACTTTGTTTATTTGAAATCAGATGAAAACAAACCGTCACGGACCCTGCCGTGTTACCTATGATTACTCTACTCTTACATTCATAATGTCAGCGGGAAGGAGGGGGGTCGGCGCTGAGGAACAGCAGAGTGCGGGCTGACGGGTGTCTGTGTGGACACTCCCCTTATTGTGCGTCAGCGGAGGCTACAAGTGTCTCAGGTTCAAGTTAGACAGCTAACGTCTGGGTCAGTGTTCATGACTTCATGTGTGTGTCCTCTTAATGGTTAATCTCAATACTCACACATTTTCCGAGCTTTCCAATAGTTTAAAATAGTTTTATTCCACTGTTCAATAACCTGTTCAACACAAACATGCCACTTGTAAACATGAAATAAAATGTCTGTGAACTGATATTTGTTCAGTGGCTTATTGGAGGATGTTCCCTTTGATTGTAAAATGTCAATGAAGATCAGACTTAGTATATTTGTTAATAATTACATACAACACATGGAATTTGTGTGTGTGTGTGTGTGTGTGTCTGAGTGTCTCTGTGTGTGTGTCTGTGTGTGTGTGTGTGTGTGTGTGTGTTTGTGTGTGTGTGTGTTCCAAGTGAATCTGCGGCCCCCTGGTGGCCAGTACATACATGATGTGGCCCCCACCACCATCCAAGTTGCCCATCCCTGCTCTAGAAGACAGACTTAGATATTGGCAGATCACATATCAGGATCAGATCAAGATTAAAGTCCAAGTTCAAAGACTTTAGGACCAAACAGTTGAAGTTCGGGTTCAAGTCGAAGACCTTTAAGTCCTAAGAAACACCAGTACCAGAAGTGCCACATTACGTCTGAAGTAAAAACAAGATCTACAGATCCGGGGTCAAGGTCTAAAAGAAGTCCGGAGTAAAGACCAAGAAGACCAGGACAGGAAGGGGGACTCAACCCCAACAAGTCCCAATTGAACAGGGTAGCATCAGGAAGTCAGAGTAAACACTGACAAGTACGAAAGATCCCAGGTTAAGATCTAGAAGACAGGAAGGCTGCAAGACGAAAGTCCCAGTTTATTTATATGTATTTAGACTTCTTGCACTATTTTGTATTTTATTATGTTATTGTTTGAGGAGCTCAGGTCAGAAGAAGACGATAAAACCTTTGAATCTTTAAGACAGGACGGGTGGCAAGGGATGTCAAGTTACGAACAGCCCAAAACAAGACGGGGAAGTCACAAATCCAGTCCAGTCGTACGTCAGGCGGGAACAGATGAAGTTTCACAGTAAAAAACCCTGGTTTGAAGTCGAGTGTTTGTCTCGTGGCTGTTGTTATTTACCGTACACATGATTAACACATCATCAGCCTGGTTCTCCGAGCTGCTCTGAGTGCGTCTGCTTACCTATGCAGTCCTGGTTGTCGACGTAGTGGACCTCGTTGACTCCGAGACCCTCCCGGTGGTACAGCTCTTGCTCCTGGAATACAGACGACAGGGTTTATAATGAGAAGCCTTAACGATGTGCTACCGAGCGGCCGGGCGAGTCTGCGCGTCCGCCTCTTCCAGCTCTCTGCCGTCACGCCTTCAGGCAAGGCGAGATTTAAGGTGCTTCGTGCTCCAGAGGTATCCGCTAAGGTGCAGATATATTCAACGATGGGTTTGCGCTCAAATGAGGCGTCTAACATTTGGAGACAGGAGGTAAAAAGACGATCAGAATGAACGTCCAAAATATCGTTACGGTTTAAATGATGCTTCGTGTTCAAGAAGTTCAAACGGGTCCAGTGATCAGGTGTAAACCATCTCAAACTTAACTTGTAGTTCAATAGAAGAAAACAGTGATTTTAGGGGTGTAATTATATCGAGAGGCGAAGTCCCTCCCCTCCCGGCGGGGGACCTTATTTCTGAAAAGAAATTGAAGTCAATGGAGAGAGAAAGATTATCTTTTGATCCCGTTTGAATTGTGCCACGAATTACGATGTTTGTCAATTTAAAAGATAATTTTGAAAGTCTAGAAAATAAAAATGTGTCGTCAAACTGTGAAGTGACACTTTCTTTGTGTGAAGCGCTCAATGAACTACATCTCCCGTCTCGCACCAAGACGGCCGTCACGTTGAACATTTCACTCCTTGCTCTCAGAACGAGGCGGAAAGTATTAAAAGAGGTGAAAATCACTGCAGGTCTGGGCGTGTTGAGAGCTGTGCACACACAAGGGGAGTGAGTCGGTTCGTGAGAGCCAGCATGCGGGACCGCGACTCTGGGACTTTTAGTCTTTCTAGCTGCGTATTTTTCATCGTCTTATATTTCAACAGTTTTACGACAAACTGTGACTTTTTTGACACGGAAATTATTTTTGTAATTTGTAATTCGTGGCACAATTCAAACGGGATCGAAAGATAATCTCTCTCTCTCCATTGACTTCAATACATGCTTTTCAGAAATAAGGTCCCATGGGTCCCACCGGAAGGGGAGGGACTTCGCCTCTATTCGAGGAGGCGGCTTTTATGCACGATGTTACTGAAACATTTATCTGTTTGGGCGAGTTCAAAATGAGGCGTCTAGCATTTGGGGGAAAAAGTCAACAAGACGATCAGAACGAACGTCCGAAATGTCATTACGGTTTTAATGATGCTTCATGCTTAAGAAGTTCAAACCGGTCTGGCTCCGGTGATCAGATGCTTATGTTTTGTTAATGTTTTCAAACTGTAATTTAACAAAACATTTCAGACCTTGGTGTCGTGAACTGAGCTGTGTTCTTATTACATTTTGTTCGTCTAATTATATTAGAAGTGGTGGCTTTTATGCACGATGTTACCGACGGATGCTTCTGTTTGGGCGCCAACATCTCGGAGCACGAAAACTAAACTAAAACAAGACAGTGACATTTCAGACCTCGTTGTCGTCAGCCGAGCTGCATATGTCTTGAGTCCAACGCTCTCCAGGCAGCAGTGAAATGATATTAGCAGTGGCGGCTTTTATGCACGATGCAACGGACAGATACATCCGTTTGGGCGAGTACGACATGACGAGTTTAGGGTCAAACGAGGCGTCTAGCATTTGGAGAATAAAAGGCAAGACGACGATCAAAAGGAACGTCCAACATCTCGTTAAGGAGAACAGGTATGGCCATTTCTTTTTCTTCCCTAAGCTCTCCAGACCGCAGTGAAGTGATTATGGATGCTGCAGCTTTGTGAGCACTCGAGTGCCTTCTGGTTCGTTATGAGAATACCCGGAGTTACAGAGAAATGATATATATCGAGCATCATTATTTTCCAAAAGACGGCCTGTAATGGTTGTGTGGGGGCTGAAGACGTCTGGAGAGTTTCCTCTGAATATAAAAGACCAAAAGTTAACAGGAAGCAACAACAACTCTCTTCACTTCATTCTGCAGCTTGATTTTCATCTAAAAAGATGTTCCTTTCAAACAGAAACGCACTCCCAGGAAGTAACCATGGCTGCCATTGAGATACACGGTAATCAGTGAAATGTGCACTTTCAAAAAAAATGTTTTGGGTGGAAAATGTTGTTAAAAAGTGTGGAAGCTTTTACTCGGCACAATGTGGGGACACCAAGAGTTTCCAATAGGAAGAAGCACCCGATGGACGGAGGGGACACACGCTGTGACTCTGACTCGCAGACCTCACCTCTTTCAGGATGCGCTCGTTGAAGAACTGCTGCAGCTTCTCGTTGCAGTAGTTGATGCAGAACTGCTCGAAGCTGTTGTGTTCAAAGTACTCTGCAGGAACATCAGAGAGTTAGAGAGGCTTCAAAGCACTCACAGAAGATCTTTCATTGTCCTTCTCTCATCTTATTGCAGTTCTGATATGTGTTTCTGCTTCTACTAGTCCGTCCATTCGTGCAACAGGACTCTGTGTGTGCATTAGTAACTGTACTAGTCACATGGCACACTTCATCCTGCACTGCTACACTTATAAATACTTCTGCTACGTGTCCACTTGAATGTCAAAGCTGCCTCTTTAATTCTATATGGTCACGGTTACGGCCGCCGCCTCCTCTCTGCCCAGTAACCTTTCTCCAAGTGTCTGCAGCTGTGTGTTATATGTATATGAGCCGTGCCGTTGCCCTGACGCCATTGGACGCCAGCTTCCTGTCCCTCCCCCGGTAGGCGTGACCGAAGATCTGGATTGGAGCATGCCGGGCCCGACTCTCCAATCCCCTCACACACCTCCCGGGGAAGACACGGGAGTTTCTCAATATCGAGTAAGCATGCTGCAGAGCCACTATTTCAAGTATACTACGTCATCGAGTGGCCGAAGGACTGTTTAAATGCCCAGCATTCGGCGCCACTCGATGACGTAGTATACTTGAAATAGTGGCTCTGCAGCCGGTGTACTCCACATTGAGGAACGCACCTCAGTTAGTCGAGAGAGGTCTGAATCTGTGGCAGACGCCTCTCGGTACTCTCTCTGTATATTCTGTGCTAGTTCTGTTAACGGCGGTTAAATAGGTTGCGTGAGTATTTGAGTTTGTACTTGTTGTAACCGTCTTCACTCTCTGTTTATTTGGTTCCTACCTTTTATGTGCAACATTAATAGGGGCGGAACTAATCTGCGGTGTTTTGTGTTACACCTGTTTGTTTAATCGACGCACTTGATAGTCGCAACTGCAGAGCAACGCAGAATGTAAAGAAAATCTAAGGAAACTAAGGGGAAAATGCAGTTAAAGATATCAGCCCCTCTAGATGACTAGCAGCCAGTTTTTGTGCTGGTTGTTTGTCTAAATGTGTGTGGTTGAGCTGCAGGTTATATGTATGTATGCTATGCGCTAGCTTGTGCTACATGCTATTGTTAGCGTGTGCTACATGCTATTGTTAGCTTGTGCTACATGCTATCTTAGCTTGTGCTACATGCTATTGTTAACTTGTGCTACATGCTATTGTTAGCTTGTGCTACATGCTATTGTTAGCTTGTGCTACATGCTATTGTTAGCGTGTGCTACATGCTATTGTTAGCTTGTGCTACATGCTATTGTTAGCGTGTGCTACATTCTATTGTTAGCTTGTGCTACATGCTATTGTTAGCTTGTGCTACATGCTATTGTTAGCGTGTGCTACATTCTATTGTTAGCTTGTGCTACATGCTATTGATAGCTTGTGCTACATGCTATTGTTAGCGTGTGCTACATTCTATTGTTAGCTTGTGCTACATGCTATTGTTAGCTTGTGCTACATGCTATTGTTAGCGTGTGCTACATGCTATTGTTAGCTTGTGCTACATGCTATTGTTAGCGTGTGCTACATTCTATTGTTAGCTTGTGCTACATGCTATTGTTAGCTTGTGCTACATGCTATTGTTAGCGTGTGCTACATTCTATTGTTAGCTTGTGCTACATTCTATTGTTAGCTTGTGCTACATGCTATTGTTAGCGTGTGCTACATTCTATTGTTAGCTTGTGCTACATGCTGTGTTTAACTTGTCTCCAGGCTGTGTTTCATAACGGCCTGTTTGTGTTCTTCCCACTTTAGAAGTGAGGTTCTCTTTTGTTTATTTGTTCGTTAGCTATTTTGTTTGTCTAAAACTTGTCAAGTCTCCCTTAGTTCTTTTTGTTTTGATTGTGGTTGTTTGGTGACAATTTTACTGAGCCCTTTTCAGTAAACAACTTCCAATTCCAACTGGTTATGTTATTTCCACGAGCCGGGACGTAACAGTCACTATATTTAAAACAAATCTATGTTAAGCTTAAACCGTGCCATCTTGTGTTCTCTATTAATATGAATATTTATATTAATTATTATTTATTTTAATTAATAACGGGTGCATACCAAGTCATTTTTTAACCTGCAAGACTATTCTCCTCTCTGCATGCTGCTGTAAAGTAAAGTCCTCTTAGTGGGACGAATAAAGGGTTCCTGACTTTGATTTTCGGACACTTACCAAATCCGGCGATGTCGAGGACCCCGATGAAGTTGGCGGAGGATTGGAAGGGGAAGCACTGGTTGGCACGCGTCACCACGTGGTCGAACAGCCGGCTGTAAACCGCCTTCGCCAGCGCGTCGCGGGCGTTGTTCGCCTGCTCCACCTTCAGAGGAACTCTTTAAAACACAGGAGGAAGAGGAGGGTCAGAGTGAGGATTTACAGGAGAGGAGAGGGAAGTACACAGTTCCTTTACTCAAGCAGAAAGTACAGGTATTTGAGTTCAACATGTGAGAAGTAGAAAGTACAGGTATTTGAGTTCAACATGTAAGAAGTAGAAAGTACAGGTATTTGAGTTCAACATGTGAGAAGTAGAAAGTACAGGTATTTGAGTTCAACATGTAAGAAGTAGAAAGTACAGGTATTTGTGTTCAACATGTGAGAAGTAGAAAGTACAGGTATTTGAGTTCAACATGTGAGAAGTAGAAAGTACAGGTATTTGAGTTCAACATGTAAGAAGTAGAAAGTACAGGTATTTGAGTTCAACGTGAGAGAAGTAGAAAGTACAGGTATTTGGGTTCAACATGTGAGAAGTAGAAAGTACAGGTATTTGGGTTCAACATGAGAGAAGTAGAAAGTACAGGTATTTGAGTTCAACATGTGAGAACTAGAAAGTACAGGTATTTGGGTTCAACATGTGAGAAGTAGAAAGTACAGGTATTTGAGTTCAACATGAGAGAAGTAGAAAGTACAGGTATTTGAGTTCAACATGAGAGAAGTAGAAAGTACAGGTATTTGGGTTCAACATGTGAGAAGTAGAAAGTACAGGTATTTGAGTTCAACATGAGAGAAGTAGAAAGTACAGGTATTTGGGTTCAACATGTGAGAAGTAGAAAGTACAGGTATTTGAGTTCAACATGTAAGAAGTAGAAAGTACAGGTATTTGAGTTCAACATGTGAGAAGTAGAAAGTACAGGTATTTGGGTTCAACATGTAAGAAGTAGAAAGTACAGGTATTTGAGTTCAACATGTAAGAAGTAGAAAGTACAGGTATTTGAGTTCAACATGTAAGAAGTAGAAAGTACAGGTATTTGAGTTCAACATGTGAGAAGTAGAAAGTACAGGTATTTGTGTTCAACATGTGAGAAGTAGAAAGTACAGGTATTTGAGTTCAACATGTAAGAAGTAGAAAGTACAGGTATTTGAGTTCAACATGTAAGAAGTAGAAAGTACAGGTATTTGAGTTCAACATGTAAGAAGTAGAAAGTACAGGTATTTGGGTTCAACATGTGAGAAGTAGAAAGTACAGGTATTTGGGTTCAACATGAGAGAAGTAGAAAGTACAGGTATTTGAGTTCAACATGTGAGAAGTAGAAAGTACAGATATTTGAGTTCAACATGTGAGAAGTAGAAAGTACAGGTATTTGAGTTCAACATGTGAGAAGTAGAAAGTACAGGTATTTGGGTTCAACATGTAAGAAGTAGAAAGTACAGGTATTTGAGTTCAACATGTCAGAAGTAGAAAGTACAGGTATTTGAGTTCAACATGTGAGAAGTAGAAAGTACAGGTATTTGAGTTCAACATGTAAGAAGTAGAAAGTACAGGTATTTGAGTTCAACATGTCAGTAAGAAGTAGAAAGTACAGGTATTTGGGTTCAACATGTGAGAAGTAGAAAGTACAGGTATTTGGGTTCAACATGTAAGAAGTAGAAAGTACAGGTATTTGTATATCTGTGGAACAATGACTGCACTGAATGCAAACACTGGGACTGAGAGGGTGGAGGTGTGACTCTGCAGCAGATCATTGTGTTATCGACAGCAGGAGAGAGAGAGTGGCTTCAGAGAGCACTTTGCAGGTATTGTAATTGCTTCTGACTGCGTGAGAGAGCACGGTTCAATAGCTGCAGACACAAGGAGATGACCCGAGGGCAAGAGAAAGTGAATGAATCTGAAGTTCGTGCAGCTGCAGTGCGGAGGAACGCTCTGAGGCATCTCCTCCGCTCAGAGGAAGGGAACACAGCATCATGCAGCCTTTAAAGCTATATTCATTTATTCTTAAGACGAAAGCGGTTATTAGTTTTAGTCGACGAAAAATCATTACATTTAGTCAACCTTTCGTCAAAATGTTTTCTCTCTTTAAACTAATTCAGTTCGGCAAACGCAGGAATCTGAAATCTGAATCAAGTGTTGAAATTCGTAAAGCAACATTTCACTCTCTTAACACTTGTGTAATATCTAGGGACGGGTATCGTTAAGGTTTTAACGGTACTACTACTCTTAAAAATCTGTGTGCACGCCGCTGCAGCGTGTCTGTTAGGCCCCGCCCCGCGCACACAGAGACAGAGTGAGGCCCCGCCCCCGCACACACAGAGAGGCCCCGCCCCCCGCACACAGAGAGAGGCCCCGCCCCCGCACACACAGAGAGGCCCCGCTCCCCGCACACAGAAAGACAGAGAGGCCCCGCCCCCCGCACACAGAGAGAGAGGCCCCGCCCCCGCACACACAGAGAGGCCCCGCTCCCCGCACACAGAAAGACAGAGAGGACCCGCCCCCCGCACACAGAAAGACAGAGAGAAAGAGAGGACCCGCCCCCCCGCACACAGAAAGAGAGAGAGGCCCCGCCCCCCCGCACACAGAGAGAGAGTGAGGCCCGCCCCCCCGCACACAGAGAGAGAGTGAGGCCCGCCCCCCCGCACACAGAGAGAGAGTGAGGCCCGCCCCCCGCACACAGAGAGAGAGTGAGGCCCGCCCCCCCGCACACAGAGAGAGAGTGAGGCCCGCCCCCCCGCACACAGAGAGAGAGTGAGGCCCCGCCCCCCGCACACAGAGAGAGAGTGAGGCCCGCCCCCCGCACACAGAAAGACAGAGAGAACCCGCCCCCCGCACACAGAGAGAGAGAGGCCCCACCCCCCGCACACAGAGAGAGAGAGGCCCCACCCCCCGCACACAGAGAGAGAGAGGCCCCGCCCCCCGCACACACAGAGGCGATTGGCCCCGAAATTGGCGATCGGAGCATCCCTAGTTTCTGACACTTTGAGTGTCTCCTGAACGGGGACACACCGGGGACACACCGGGGACACACGGTGATGGAGAGAAGACATCAAAAGGTGTTTTGCATGATAGGAGACCTTTAAATAGAAGCACTCGAGCCGAACAGAATCAGGATGTCTCATCAGCGTCTCTCACTTAGATTTCCTCTCACGGCTTTAAATAAAGTTCATTTTCTAATCCCTCTCTTTTCCCCACGCGGTGCGTTTGAGAGCAGCAGAAATTCTCCGTGAGTCGACGGCAGTAATTACTCTGAGCGGAGGAGGGAAACATCGGGGAATACGCATTAGGATACTTGTACCATTAGTGTTCCGACACTGCTGCCCTGGCATTTAGACCTCTCGCCTTTTAATGAGACGCCTCGCTGCAGTGTGGAAACCCTCGGAGCCACGGCATGAATTAAACACGGCCTTGATTCAAGATTACAGAGATGCAAAGGTTTTATTGTCATATGCACAGTGTAGAGAAATCCCATTGGACCAGGGACATGCTGCCTTCAGGGACCAACAGAAATGTGTGTTAGTATCATTAAATACTAGAGAAAACACGGTATGAAATGCCGTCTTCTAAAAACTGACGGATAAAATCAGAATGCTTTTTCGTCCTTGAATCCTCTCATCTTCTCCTGATTCCTTGATACAAAAGTCGATTAGGACACATGTTATAGTATCCTTAAATAAGCGCTAAGCAGTCAATGATAAGGAGGCTTGCAGAGAAGAAGGAAGCAAGGAAACACGAGTGGAAAATTGTAAAGGTGTAGAAATAGCAATGAAAATCTTCTGACCTGAGCTCCTCCAACAATACAAGATAAGAAGTAGTGCAAAAAGTCGATATACATGAGTGACGGGGCTCGATGTGTCCGTTCAAAGGCACTGGCCTAGTCGGTTGGTTAAGCTCCAAAACTTTATTTTTAGCAGCAACAAAATAAATAGCGAACCAGCAAAAAAAAAAACGTCCAAATCAGACCGTCCATCACCCCGGAGAGTAAACGTGTCCAGCTGTTGCCTTCTCTGCAACATCCCCGAGCCCCCCTTCCAGGGCCAACCCCGTATTACCCCATAGCCCCTCCCACCAGGCTTACGTCAGCAGGTGACAACAAATAAACTCAGGGGTGTAGTGGGGAGACACTATGGACGCGCTCGTGAACTGTCAACGGGGGGGGGGGGGGGGGGGGGGGTACCTCTATGTCGCCTGTCAGCTCAACATGATGCCGTTGAACCGATCCGGCCTTCCTGCGCGTCTGTCACTCAAATGCGGGACATCGTCTCAATTTGTGGGACGCGGGACAATTAATAAAAATGACACACACACACACACACACACACACACACACACACACACACACACACACACACACACACACACACACACACACACACACACACACACACACACACACCACACACACACACACACACACACACACACACACACACACACACACCACACACACACCACACACACACACACACACACACACACACACACACACACACACACACACACACACACACACACACACACACACACACACACACACACACACACACACACACACACACACACACACACACCACACACACACACACACACACACACACACACACACACACACACACACACACACACACACACACACACACACACACACACACACACACACACACACACACACACACACGATATTGTTCCAGCTGCTGAAACATTTGTCTCCTCTGTTAGTAAAAGCAATTGTTGTTTATAGAAATATGTTTTCCTACGGGTCGCTAATGGTTAGTAGCACATTATTGATTTACCTTAAAGAGGCCCGATGCTGCTCGCGTGTTCTACGGGTTTTAGTGCACGTACCGTACTTGTCGGACTATAAGCCGCGACTTTTTCCCCCCATTTTCTTGTACAGCTACCGGCCACTAGGGAACCTCCTACATCTATGGATTATACAGGTAAAATTACCCACCTTTAACTCTATGGGCTCTATGACCGGTCCGCGCCCGCCACCTTTAAGCGGCGGGCTCCAGCAGGAAAAGCTGGAGTCCGGAAGAGAGCGAGACAGGTAGCGCGCCAAAGTGAAAGTGGAACCGAGAGACAGAACGAGAGCAAGACAGTGCGCTTTATAGTCCGGAAAGTACGGTAGATGGTCTACAGAGGCGAAAATCCCTGTATTCCATCCAGAGGTAGGCTAAGGGGCGGGACATCTCTAAGCAGGTTGACCAATCAGAGCAGACTGGGCTCTGGTTTCAGACGGAGGGTGAAAAGAGGTGCTCTTTTTGTAAGTTATATTATATCTATGAATAAACATATTCCATTGGATTTATAATGACACAAACATCGTCCCTAAAGAAGTGTTTTCCTTCATTAAACTTCAGCCATAAACAAAAGCTGTGTCTCTCTTCCGCTGAAGGGAAATAAATTACCCAGAGCCGATCGCCCTGTGACTCCTCGCTGTCCGGGTTTCTCGACAGCGCTGACTCGTAATCAGACGACTCCCGTCTGAGTGCTGCCGCTAATAAGATGGCGGCTTGTATTAGTGTGAACATGCTGTAAATATATAAAGATATATTCTCTCGGGCTGAGTCACGCTGACCTGCAACGACTGGGCTCCGGAGTGTTTCTATAAGAGAGCGAGGCAGTGGGTGTGAAAGGAGAAGATCGCTAATGGTGAGAAAGTTTTCAAAATAATAAAAGAATAACAAGAAAAATAATCCATGTAGAGAAATCCCATTGGAGCAGGGAGACGCTGCCTTCAGGGACCGCTTCAGACGTGTGTGTTGGTATCATTAAGTACTTGGGAAAACTCAATCGGGATATAAAACGCCATCTTCTAAAAATAGATTCACGATGCGTTCGTCCTTGAGTCCTCTCGTCGTCTCCTGATTCCTTGATACAAAAGTCGATTAGGACACATAGTGAAAGTATCCTTAACTAAGCGCCAAGGAGTCGAGGAGAGGAGGCTTCCAGAGAAGAAAGAAGCAAGGAAACACGAGTTGAATATTGTAAAAGTGAGGCAAAGGAAACAAGGAGGCTAAATGAAGGTAAGCGGATAAACCTAATGGATGTTTTTTGGCTCCATTGATGGTGCATCGTTCGCAGCCTTCTGCCCCGTATCGGGACATATGGCAGTAACGATATCAGAGCCATAACGTCCAGAGCGTGGTTTGGCTTTTTGTTTTGGCATCTGCTAAAAAATCATCAAACTCTCATTAGGGACGTCCGTTATTATTATTATTATTATGGCCCAGGATTGTTAAACAGCCACCCATAAAACCTGAGGGAGGTTCAGTCAACTCAAGATCCACCTTTTTAAAGTAGAGACACTACATACTGATATACACCTGAACATCAGCAGGAGAGAACTCTTTAAAGTAGAGACACTACATACTGATATACACCTGAACATCAGCAGGAGAGGACTCTTTAAAGTAGAGACACTACATACTGATATACACCTGAACATCAGCAGGAGAGGACTCTTTAAAGTAGAGACACTACATACTGATATACACCTGAACATCAGCAGGAGAGGACTCTTTAAAGTAGAGACACTACATACTGATATACACCTGAACATCAGCAGGAGAGGACTCTTTAAAGTAGAGACACTACATACTGATATACACCTGAACATCAGCAGGAGAGGACTCTTTAAAGTAGAGACACTACATACTGATATACACCTGAACATCAGCAGGAGAGGACTCTTTAAAGTAGAGACACTACACACTGATATACACCTGAACATCAGCAGGAGAGCACTCTTTAAAGTAGAGACACTACATACTGATATACACCTGAACATCAGCAGGAGAGGACTCTTTAAAGTAGAGACACTACACACTGATATACACCTGAACATCAGCAGGAGAGGACTCTTTAAAGTAGAGACACTACATACTGATATACACCTGAACATCAGCAGGAGAGCACTCTTTAAAGTAGAGACACTACATACTGATATACACCTGAACATCAGCAGGAGAGCACTCTTTAAAGTAGAGACACTACATACTGATATACACCTGAACATCAGCAGGAGAGGACTCTTTAAAGGAGACACTACACACTGATATACACCTGAACATCAGCAGGAGAGGACTCTTTAAAGTAGAGACACTACACACTGATATACACCTGAACATCAGCAGGTGAGGACTCTTTAAAGTAGAGACACTACACACTGATATACACCTGAACACCAGCAGGGTATGTTTTCCTTAACGATAGACGCTGTTCTTTAATCCCTAGATTGCAGAGTTTATCATCCCTTCTGTTTCTGCAGCATATGTTAAACCGTCAGACTTCTAATTTGCATGTTTAATTAAATGTGACATTTTGCTCGTCATGGCGCTCTCTTCTTCAGAATCAAAACACTTCAGATTCTAACGTGTGCTCGTGTGAAGCTTTAATGCATAATTGTTGTAGGAAGGAGGTCTGGGACTTCATGGGAGAACATATATAAGATTTATCCGTTTTAAATCTCTGTGATTTTCCCACTTTATATAGTTCATCAAATCGAAAACATAATAATTGTATTTTACATTTAAATTTTATTCCGCCTTTTTTAAACACGATGTACTGGCATTGTTGGAATTGAAATGTAAAGACAGACAACTGCTTCTCTCTGAACACACCGTCTGCCTGTAGAGCCTGAACACACCGTCTGCCTGTAGAGCCTGAACACACCGTCTGCCTGTAGAGCCTGAACACACCGCCTGCCTGTAGAGCCTGAACACACCGTCTGCCTGTAGAGCCTGAACACACCGTCTGCCTGTAGAGCCTGAACACACCGTCTGCCTGTAGAGCCTGAACACACCGTCTGCCTGTAGAGCCTGAACACACCGTCTGCCTGTAGAGCCTGAACACACCGTCTGCCTGTAGAGCCTGAACACACCGTCTGCCTGTAGAGCCTGAACACACCGTCTGCCTGCAGAGCCTGAACACACCGTCTGCATGTAGAGCCTGAACACACCGTCTGCCTGTAGAGCCTGAACACACCGTCTGCCTGTAGAGCCTGAACACACCGTCTGCCTGTCGAGCCTGAACACACCGTCTGCCTGTAGAGCCTGAACACACCGTCTGCCTGTCGAGCCTGAACACACCGTCTGCCCGCAGAGCCTGAACACACCGTCTGCCCGTAGAGCCTGAACACACCGTCTGCCCGTAGAGCCTGAACACACCGTCTGCCCGTAGAGCCTGAACACACCGTCTGCCCGTAGAGCTTGAACACACCGTCTGCCTGTAGAGCCTGAACACACCGTCTGCCTGTAGAGCCTGAACACACCGTCTGCCTGTAGAGCCTGAACACACCGTGTGAATACAGATGCTCTCTCCTTTCAACACGCCTCCCACGCTAATGTGTATTATTCCTGACCTTTTATCTGCACAGAGGAGTCAGGACCGATAAATAAAAATCTGCTGCTGCCTGTCTCTGAGTGTCAGTTCAGCTTTCTGCAGACGGACATGTGTCTGACACGTTTATCTGCTGCACTTATTCAGCTTCTTCTACGGGAACAAAGGCTCTGAACCACACTATCAAAATCTTTTGGTTTAGTCGTGGAAAACAAACAAAAGTATGATAACAGCTTAAATAAAAGCTCTACATATTAACACCACTTTATGACTTCAGAAGTAAAGAGCTTAAGTTACGCCACCGCTAAGATAAAGGCGGCTAATTTTGAGCTATAAAGGAACTACAGCACGGTCACATGACTTCACGTCACCACTGCTAAGCTAAAGGAGGCTAATGTTGGGCTATAAAGGAACTACAGCACGGTCACATGACTTCACGTCACCACCGCTAAGCTAAAGGAGGCTAATGTTAGGCTATAAAGCAGGGGTGGGGAACCTCCGGCCTCCGGGCCGTATACGGCCTGCGAGACCATTTGGTACGGCCCTCGAGGTAATTTATAAACACACGCAAAAAAGAAAAGAAATCTAGACCGCAGAATAATTAAACAAGCGAGTGCCTGTTTTTGCTGGCCAAGGGCAGGGTCCTTGAACACAACACGAGCCTAACGTGTCATCACGTGGTATGTGTCTCGTCTGACAGGAGTGTAGTTCTAACGGAGAGCACCAGAACACGGCTCCGGGCCGGGACTTCACAAATTGCAGTAACCATAAGGAGCCGTACACATGCCGCAGTTTTTGCGTGGCTGTGTCTTTAGCTGAAAGCCCAGTGGAGATCTGTTCATCTGTCACACTGATCAGACAGTCAATAACTGTGTTGTTATTAGCATCTGGTTAGCTAGCTATGCTAACGAATATAAGAAGCTTTTTCTACTACCAGTGAGGTAAAGGCACATCTTTATATGATCATTATAGTTAAAAACAAGAGAATAAAGTAAACAGGTATAAAATACTATATGACAGTAAAAAAAAGTTATTATTAAACAAGAATACAGTTTGAAAGTTGTAAAATATCCATAAAGAAAAAGAAAATCTGTTTACAGTTCTGTTTCATATGGGTGTTGAGAGATGTGTCCATAGATCTATTAATGTTGCTCTCAAAGTGCACCAGATTGATGCTTTTAACTTCAACATTCAAAACAAATCTTCCCGGGGGAGCATGCCCCCAAACCCCGCTAGGTGAGGTTAGACCCCCCCCCCCACTTAAATCATGTCCGCATGGATATGAAACTAAATACATTTGCACACCTTGTGTCCATATATTTCTGTTTTGGTGGTCATGCCACGGTGCATGCATGCGCGGGTCATGGTCAAATATCTGGATTCAGAGGTTGCTTTTTCTTTGCACAGCATGAAAGAAAGGCGAAATGAATGGGCTGTGATTTTAGTTTTTTAAGCAGACGTTGAGTTCAATAATTTGTACGGCCCTCGAAGGATGTTGTAAAAATTGAAATGGCCCTTGAGAGGAAAAAGGTTCCCCACCCCTGCTATAAAGGAACTACAGTACGGTCACATAATAATAATAATAATTCCTTACATTTATTATAGCGCTTTTACAATGACTCAAAGCGCTTTACATATACACACATTACACACATGCAGTCAGAAACTGTGGACAATACCCACAGGAGCAAGTTCAGGTGAATTGTCTTGCCCAAGGACACACCGGCTTTACAGACGCAGCAGCGGCGGGTTTCACCCCTTGATCTGATGATCATTGCACAGCGCACTGCGCCACACCGTCCATCTTCACGCCTCGAGGTCATCGAGGCGCTTTTACAAGTATACATTGGTATCATACATGTACTGTGGACAATACCCACAGGAGCAAATCCGGGTGAAGTGTCTTGCCCAAGGACACAACGGCCTGACGCAGTGGCGGCGGGAGCGGGTTTCGAACTGGAGTTCCCCAGCACTCCCCCTTGATCTGATGCACAGACCACTGCGCCACCCGTCACATGACTACACGTCATCACCGCTAAGCTAAAGGAGGCTAATGTTGGGCTATAAAGGAACTACAGCACGGTCACATGAC
Source organism: Pseudochaenichthys georgianus (assembly GCF_902827115.2). Taxonomy (NCBI): domain Eukaryota; kingdom Metazoa; phylum Chordata; class Actinopteri; order Perciformes; family Channichthyidae; genus Pseudochaenichthys; species Pseudochaenichthys georgianus. Next base: position 10,814 of record NW_027262280.1, on the reverse strand, counting down.
TTCACGTCACCACCGCTAAGCTAAAGGAGGCTAATGTTGGGCTATAAAGGAACTACAGCACGGTCACATGACTTCACTTCACCACCGCTAAGCTAAAGGAGGCTAATGTTTGGCTATAAAGGAACTACAGCACGGTCACATGACTTCACGTCACCACCGCTAAGCTAAAGGCGGCTAATGTTGGGCTATAAAGGAACTACAGCACGGTCACATGACTTCACGTCACCACCGCTAAGCTAAAGGAGGCTAATGTTGAGCTATAAAAGAACTACAGCACGGTCACATGACTTCACGTCACCACCGCTAAGCTAAAGGTGGCTAATGTTGGGCTATAAAGGAACTACAGCACGGTCACATGACTTCACTTCACCACCGCTAAGCTAAAGGAGGCTAATGTTGGGCTATAAAAGAACTACAGCACGGTCACATGACTTCACGTCTCCACCGCTAAGCTAAAGGAGGCTAATGTTGGGCTAGAAAGGAACTACTTCAGTTTGCATCTTCATAGTTAATTGCACCTAAATGTAAAGTTAAATGAAGATGCAGTAGGATGGATGTTGCTCTACTTCCCGAGAGCTGAAGCTTTCAGACTTTATTCTGGTGGCAGATGGTGGAAGTACGGGAAAGCTGATGGAGGGGAAACAATAATTTCCAACTTGTTTAGTCTCTCCGTTAAAGCCAGACAGAGAACCCTTTCTGAGAGATGCACAGAGAGACAGACGCTCTGCTGTGGGCAGATGGCTGAGAGAATGTCTTCCAACATGTTCATCCCTTCAGGGAGGAGGGCGACTGACAGGGAGCACAGCGAGGGCTTTGTGCAAAATATAGCCTTAATTTTCAGGCACAGTTTTGCCATAATGGTGTTTTTATTAGATGTAATTAAGTAGAATATATTCCAACTGTTCCAACTCTTGACAGACATAACGAGTCGTTATGTTATAATTATAATAAAGCACATGTTTGGCTAACTCCAGTGTCAATCAAACGATCAAATGTTATTTATATAGCCCAATTAAAGAGTCCTCTCCTGCTGATGTTCAGGTGTATATCAGTATGTAGTGTCTCTACTTTAAAGAGTCCTCTCCTGCTGATGTTCAGGTGTATATCAGTATGTAGTGTCTCTACTTTAAAGAGTCCTCTCCTGCAGATGTTCAGGTGTATATCAGTATGTAGTGTCTCTACTTTAAAGAGTCCTCTCCTGCAGATGTTCAGGTGTATATCAGTATGTAGTGTCTCTACTTTAAAGAGTCCTCTCCCGCTGATGTTCAGGTGTATATCAGTATGTAGCGTCTCTACTTTAAAGAGTCCTCTCCTGCTGATGGTCAGGTGTATATCAGTATGTAGCGTCTCTACTTTAAAGAGTCCTCTCCTGCTGATGTTCAGGTGTATATCAGTATGTAGTGTCTCTACTTTAAAGAGTCCTCTCCTGCTGATGTTCAGGTGTATATCAGTATGTAGTGTCTCTACTTTAAAGAGTCCTCTCCTGCTGATGGTCAGGTGTATATCAGTATGTAGCGTCTCTACTTTAAAGAGTCCTCTCCTGCTGATGTTCAGGTGTATATCAGTATGTAGTGTCTCTACTTTAAAGAGTCCTCTCCTGCTGATGTTCAGGTGTATATCAGTATGTAGTGTCTCTACTTTAAAGAGTCCTCTCCTGCTGATGTTCAGGTGTATATCAGTATGTAGTGTCTCTACTTTAAAGAGTCCTCTCCTGCTGATGTTCAGGTGTATATCAGTATGTAGTGTCTCTACTTTAAAGAGTCCTCTCCTGCTGATGTTCAGGTGTATATCAGTAGGTAGTGTCTCTCTTCATTCCCGCCTCCTCGCTAAATAGGGATCATTAATTATATTAGAGCAGGATGTTTTCCATCAGCATCGTTTGCGATATTTTTTCAAGATGCAGCGAACCATAGAAGTCACCTCCGGTCAGAGAGTGGAAACAGGAAAACCCTCGCCGCTCAAAGCACCGACCAATCTTAGAGAAATATGTGCGTTTATTTTTGACTAGTTTTATGGGTTTTATTTGCTTGTGCTTCTAAAGAACCCAGGATATATGAGGTGTGTGTGTGTGTGTGTGTGTGTTGCTCTCACTTGACTGTTCCTTTCTAAATGTGTGTGTGTGTGTGTGTGTGTGTGTGTGTGCTCTCACTTGACTGTTCCTTTCTAAATGTGTGTGTGCCTGTGTGTAATGTGTGTGTCAGTGTATTATTGTCTGCAGGGCCGGCCCTGACCAATTTGCCGCCCTAGGCAAGATGCAGACACTCACTATGATTCGCACGTGCACGGTTGTGGCATGACCACCAAAACAAAGGTATTGACACAAGATGTGTGCAACTGCATTTAGTTTCCTATCCATTTGAACATGATTTAAGTGGGGGGGGGGGGGGGCTCCTCTAGGGGGGTCCGGGGGCATGCTCCCCTGGGAAGACTTTTTTTTAAATATTGAAGTTGAAAGCATCAATCAGCTGCACTTTGAGAGCAGCATGAGGAGATCTATGGAAACATCTCTCAACACCAGATGAAACAGAACTGTAAGCAGATTTTCTTTTTCTTTATGGATATTTTACAAATCACTCTCCTTTCAAACTGTATTCTTGTTTATTAATAACAACTTTTTTGTACCGTCAGTATTTTATACCTGTTTTTCACCTGTTCTCTTATTTTCTCATAAGTATAATGATCATATAAAGGTGTGCCTTCACCTCACTGAGCTGAGCCTATCAGAGCCTCTCAGTCTTTCAGGAGAGAGCTCTCTAAAGCTCCCCCCCCCCCCGCGGCCGCTGACACAGTAAATTCCAATGTTAATAAAAGCACACAGAAGCTGTGTACGTTTTTTGGGAGTTTGATTTATTTTAAATGAACACAAATACAACATTAAAACCTATAATTGCACACTAAAACCATTATTTCAAAAAAAGAACAATTTCACATAAACCTCTGGTTTTTACTGGGGCTGGGGCGGTTCAACTTGATTTTGGGGGGGGGGGTGCCAGAGTTTATGGGTGCTGTACGCAATATAGGCGTAGTTCTGTTAGTATAAGATAATAAGATGCACTTTGTTGATCCAAAATCGGGAAATTGTGTTGTTATGAAATAAAAAAAAAATATTTTTTTTTTATTTCTAACTTTTTTTTTTTTAATTTTCGGCGCCCCCTATGGGTCGATGCGCCCTTAGCATTCGCCTATACTGCCTATGCCGAGGGCCGGCCCTGATTGTCTGTGTGTGTTTGTATATGTGTGTGTTCCTTGATGACCGTGTGGGTGATGTGTGAAAGTGTGTGTGTGTCTCACTTGATGTCCTCTTGGCGCCCCCTGCTGTAGTTAGCATGACTCTGGAGGCGTGTGTGAGAGACTGTGTATTCCTTTCACTCACTTGAAAACTGTTTTTTTACTGTGTGTGTGTGTGTGTTCCTCATTTGATGACCGTATCATTGGCGCCCCCTGCTGTAGGAGGCGCCACCTCCATGGATGTGTGTGTGTGTGTGTTCCTCATTTGATGACTGTCTCTTTCTGTGTGCGAGTGTCTCTCCCTCATGACCGTCCCCTTGGCGCCCCCTGCTGTAGTTAACATGACTCAGGATTGTGTGTGTTTTACGGTCTGTGAGTGTGTATGAGAAAGGGTGTGTGTGTGTGTGTGTGTGTGTGTGTGTGTGTGTGTGTGTGTGTGTGTGTGTGTGTGTGAGTGAAGATGAGATAAGACTTGGGACATGTTTGCGTGGCAGCAGCATAAAAAGACAAGGCATTGTACATTAGAGAAATTAGAAGTGTGTGTGTGTGTGTGTGTGTGTGTGTGTGTGTGTGTGTGTGTGTGTGTGTGTGTGTGTGTGTGTGTGTGTGTGTGTGTGTGTGTCTCACTTGATGACGGTGCCCTTGGCGCCCCCTGCTGTGGTCAGCATGACCCTGGAGGTGAGGCTGACCCTCAGGTCGTCGTCCTCCAGCCCCAGCAGCTCCGCGCAGTGTTCCACGCACTGAGAGGACTGCTTCCTGATGGTGCAGCCGCCTGAAACACAGCCACAGGGACACATGAGGGACACATCAGGGACACATGAGGGACACATGAGGGACACATCAGGGACACATCAGGGACACATCAGGGACACATCAGGGACACACCTCAACTTACTCTACAGGAAGTCAAGATAAGACAACCAGCAGGGACACATGAGGGACACATCAGGGACACATGAGGGACACATCAGGGACACCAACTTACAGGGAAGTCAAGATAAGACAACCATCAGGGACACATCAGGGACACACCTCAACTTACTCTACAGGAAGTCAAGATAAGACAACCAGCAGGGACACATGAGGGACACATCAGGGACACACCTCCACTTACTCTGCAGGGACACATCAGGGACACACCTCAACTTACTCTACAGGAAGTCAAGATAAGACAACGAGCAGGGACACATGAGGGACACACCTCAACTTACTCTACAGGAAGTCAAGATAAGACAACGAGCAGGGACACATGAGGGACACACCTCAACTTACTCTACAGGAAGTCAAGATAAGACAACGAGCAGGGACACATGAGGGACACACCTCAACTTACTCTACAGGAAGTCAAGATAAGACAACCAGCAGGGACACATGAGGGACACACCTCAACTTACTCTACAGGAAGTCAAGATAAGACAACCAGCAGGGACACATGAGGGACACACCTCAACTTACTCTACAGGAAGTCAAGATAAGACAACGAGCAGGGACACATGAGGGACACACCTCAACTTACTCTACAGGAAGTCAAGATAAGACAACGAGCAGGGACACATGAGGGACACACCTCAACTTACTCTACAGGAAGTCAAGATAAGATAAGACAACCAGCAGGGACACATGAGGGACACACCTCAACTTACTCTACAGGAAGTCAAGATAAGACAACCAGCAGGGACACATCAGGGACACATGAGGGACACACCTCAACTTACTCTACAGGAAGTCAAGATAAGACAACCAGCAGGGACACATCAGGGACACATGAGGGACACACCTCAACTTACTCTACAGGAAGTCAAGCTAAGACAACCAGCAGGGACACATGAGGGACACACCTCAACTTACTCTACAGGAAGTCAAGATAAGACAACGAGCAGGGACACAGCAGGGACACATGAGGGACACACCTCAACTTACTCTACAGGAAGTCAAGATAAGACAACTAGCAGGGACACATGAGGGACACATCAGGGACACACCTCCACTTACTCTACAGGAAGTCAAGATAAGACAACTAGCAGGGACACATGAGGGACACATCAGGGACACACCTCCACTTACTCTACAGGAAGTCAAGATAAGACAACCAGCAGGGACACATGAGGGACACATCAGGGACACACCTCCACTTACTCTACAGGAAGTCAAGATAAGACAACCAGCAGGGACACATGAGGGACACATCAGGGACACACCTCCACTGACTCTACAGGAAGTCAAGATAAGACAACCAGCAGGGACACATCAGGGACACATGAGGGACACATCAGGGACACACCTCCACTTACTCTACAGGAAGTCAAGATAAGACAACCAGCAGGGACACATGAGGGACACACCTCCACTTACTCTACAGGAAGTCAAGATAAGACAACGAGCAGGGACACATCAGGGACACACCTCAACTTACTCTACAGGAAGTCAAGATAAGACAACCAGCAGGGACACATGAGGGACACACCTCAACTTACTCTACAGGAAGTCAAGATAAGACAACGAGCAGGGACACATGAGGGACACATCTCCACTTACTCTACAGGAAGTCAAGATAAGACAACCAGCAGGGACACATGAGGGACACATCAGGGACACATGAGGGACACATCAGGGACACACCTCCACTGACTCTACAGGAAGTCAAGATGTTAAGGGTTTTAATGAAGGGAGGTTAGATGGTGTGCAGATGGGACGGAGGCGCTCCAGCAGACGCTCACTCAGACTGTCTTACGTTATGGTGCAGCCGTAACAAATGACTCGCTCAAGTTCAACAGCCAATCAACACGGCGTTCAGCGTTCAGGCAAAACTGATATTTAGCCCCACAACAACAACGTTCACTTTCATGTTTCTAATAAATACTTTTACCTTTTTAAATGTCCATGAAAAACACATCTTTGTAGAATAGCCTTTAACTAGATTTTTAAATCCCCCGCATTGTGCCACAGCTTTTATTATGTTGTTTAATTGTTTTTGTTGTTTATCCTTTTTCATTTTGTAGCACTTTGAGTTTTGTTTACGCAAATGAAAAGTGCGCTTATAAATAAAATATATTATTATGATTATGAGTTCGAATCCATCCATCCATCCATCCATCCATCCATCCATCCATCCATCCATCTTCTCCCGCTTATCCGTGGTCGGGTCTCGGGGGTAGCAGTTCCAGCAGAGAGCCCCAAACTTTCTTTTCCCTGGCGACATCAACCAGCTCTGACTGGGGGGTCCCAAGGCGCTCCCAGGCCAGCGAAGAGATATAATCCCTCCACCTGGTCCTAGGTCTACCCCTTGGTCTCTTCCCAGCTGGACGTGCCTGGAACACCTCCCTAGGGAGGCGCCCAGGTGGCATCCTAACTAGGTGCCCGAACCACCTCAACTGGCTCCTTTCGACGTGAAGGAGGAGCGGCTCAACTCCGAGTCCCTCCCTGATGACCGAACTTCTCACCTTATCCCTAAGGGAGACACCAGCCACCCTGCGGAGGAAACCCATCTCGGCCGCTTGTATCCGCGATCTCGTTCTTTCGGTCATGACCCATCCTTCATGACGAGGTGAGGGTAGGAACGAAAATGACCCGGTAGACGGAGAGCTTTGCCTTCTGGCTCAGCTCCCTTTTCGTCACACGGTGCGGTAAAGCGACTGCAGTACCGCTCCCGCTGCTCCGATTCTCCGGCCCATCTCACGCTCCATTGATCCCTCACTCGAGAACAAGACCCCGAGATACTTGAACTCCTTCACTTGGGGTAAGGACTCATTCCGAGTTCGAATCCCACTCGTTGCTATTTCTCTCATTCTTTTGCAAATAAACTGAAATATGTTATATACGCAAGGGACATCAATGGACGTCCCATCAGAATAATTCCTGTGTTTATAATTGCATAGCTACAGAGAGATGTGCACGTAGAGAAATAACGAAAGACACACAAACATTTTAATTATTTAATTCTGATTAAAGGAAAGCATCACAGAGACTCGGTGAACTGAGAAGACGGAGACGTGTGATTCTCTCCAGGGGTTTCTAGAAAGAGACAGCGAGTTCTGTGGCGCTGGTGTATCAAGCTGCCTGGTTGCTCAGGTCAGAAGAATTGAGCATATGATGAGGAAGCCTTTGAGTCCGTTACAACACGCTGCAGATAAGACGGACTTTAATTAATCCCCGTGGGGAAATTGTTTCTCTGCATTCGACCCGTCCGGTTTTCGGAGCAGTGTGCTGCCATTTTGAACGGCGCCCGGGGAGCAGTGTGGGGAACGGTGCCTTGCTCAGGGACGCCTCGGTAGCACTTGGTCTTCCCGGGACTTGAACTGGTGACCTTCCAGTTGCCAAGACAACTCCCTATCGACTTCGCCACCACCGCCCGTCTGCTGTTAATAATGAGCTAACGATGAGCTTCCTGTTAAAACACGACTCAGCAGAATTCACCCCCCCCCCCCCCCCCCGACAGCCTCTTTAGTATCCTCTAACGATGCCTTCGAGGACCCGAGTTCCCGTCAGAATGCGCAGTTCGCATTTTGTTAGTCAATTAGTTTGATAGCTTAATAATACGTGACATCTTTGTTGTTGTTGTTGAGTAAATTGCTCCGGTTCATATAAACAGACTGTTTTAGATTACGTGCTAGGCCATAAATGTAATTTTTATTTCTGACGGAAATGGAAGGAATGCATTTTAAATATGTGACTATTTACGTGATTTTATTGTTAGTTTCAGGTTGGAGAAATCATTTGTAAAGATAAGTAATGATTATAGTTTCTCAGGTGTGTCCCTCTTTACCTGAGGTGCTCCCCGTCTCCTCGAAGTCGACGTTCCCCAGGTGAAGGACTCCGGCCACCACGCGGAACAGATCCAGCTTCTCAGAGTCGTCCAGCCCGATCTTCTTCATCGCGCCCGACATCCTGTTGAAGTCGCCCTGATCGTCCAGCAGGGGGTCCTTCAGAGGCCCCGCCTTCACATGCTGGGGACGAGAGGACACGGGTAAACACTCTGGTAAACACTCTGGTAAACACTCTGGTAAACAGTCAGGTAAACACAAATATGCTTTATTTCGGTCACATGCAAGAAGTCATGTGACCGTGCTGTAGTTCCTTTATAGCCCAACATTAGCCACCTTTAGCTTAGCGGTGGTGACGTGAAGTCATGTGACCGTGCTGTAGTTCCTTTATAGCCCAACATTAGCCTCCTTTAGCTTAGCGGTGGTGAAGTGAAGTCATGTGACCGTGCTGTAGTTCCTTTATAGCTCAACATTAGCCACCTTTAGCTTAGCGGTGGTGACGTGAAGTCATGTGACCGTGCTGTAGTTCCTTTATAGCCCAACATTAGCCTCCTTTAGCTTAGCGGTGGTGAAGTGAAGTCATGTGACCGTGCTGTAGTTCCTTTATAGCTCAACATTAGCCACCTTTAGCTTAGCGGTGGTGACGTGAAGTCATGTGACCGTGCTGTAGTTCCTTTATAGCCAACATTAGCCTCCTTTAGCTTAGCGGTGGTGACGTGAAGTCATGTGACCGTGCTGTAGTTCCTTTATAGCCCAACATTAGCCTCCTTTAGCTTAGCGGTGGTGACGTGAAGTCATGTGACCGTGCTGTAGTTCCTTTATAGCCCAACATTAGCCACCTTTAGCTTAGCGGTGGGGACGTGAAGTCATGTGACCGTGCTGTAGTTCCTTTATAGCCCAACATTAGCCTCCTTTAGCTTAGCGGTGGGGACGTGAAGTCATGTGACCGTGCTGTAGTTCCTTTATAGCCCAACATTAGCCTCCTTTAGCTTAGCGGTGGGGACGTGAAGTCATGTGACCGTGCTGTAGTTCCTTTATAGCTCAACATTAGCCTCCTTTAGCTTAGCGGTGGTGACGTGAAGTCATGTGACCGTGCTGTAGTTCCTTTATAGCCCAACATTAGCCACCTTTAGCTTAGCGGTGGTGACGTGAAGTCATGTGACCGTGCTGTAGTTCCTTTATAGCCCAACATTAGCCACCTTTAGCTTAGAGAGAATATATTTTCTTAATCTCCGCTCCCATCACTGCTCTCAGAAATAACCGTTCTGTGGAGACGACACTAAACCGATCCCAGAATCCCTTTTCAATCTCCTCGTCCATCAGAGGGAAATCTCTCCTTAAACTTTATCGTTAACGATTCAATTAAAAACATATTTTTAGATTTCTGATCCAGCGTTTCTGAGTCAGAGCCCAGGGAACAGCTGGGAGCTAGATCTGAGAAACGACTACACGCGGAAAACTGTTTTCAAAACACTTCAGGGATGTTTTTGAGGATATTGACAGAGAATATAGAGGAAATGTTCCTGCCTGTCACCTGAACATCAGCAGGAGAGGACTCTTTAAAGTAGAGACACTACATACTGATATACACCTGAACATCAGCAGGAGAGGACTCTTTAAAGTAGAGACACTACATACTGATATACACCTGAGCATCAGCAGGAGAGGACTCTTTAAAGAAGAGACACTACATACTGATATACACCTGAGCATCAGCAGGAGAGGACTCTTTAAAGAAGAGACACTACATACTGATATACACCTGAGCATCAGCAGGAGAGGACTCTTTAAAGAAGAGACACTACATACTGATATACACCTGAACATCAGCAGGAGAGGACTCTTTAAAGTAGAGACACTACATACTGATATACACCTGAACATCAGCAGGAGAGGACTCTTTAAAGTAGAGACACTACATACTGATATACACCTGAAAATCAGCAGGACAGGACTCTTTAAAGTAGAGACACTACATACTGATATACACCTGAACATCAGCAGGAGAGGACTCTTTAAAGTAGAGACACTACATACTGATATACACCTGAACATCAGCAGGAGAGGACTCTTTAAAGTAGAGACACTACATACTGATATACACCTGAACATCAGCAGGAGAGGACTCTTTAAAGTAGAGACACTACATACTGATATACACCTGGACATCAGCAGGAGAGGACTCTTTAAAGTAGAGACACTACATACTGATATACACCTGAACATCAGAGGAGAGGACTCTTTAAAGTAGAGACACTCCGTACTGATATACACCTGAACATCAGCAGGAGAGGACTCTTTAAAGTAGAGACACTACATACTGATATACACCTGAACATCAGCAGGAGAGGACTCTTTAAAGTAGAGACACTACATACTGATATGCACCTGAACATCAGCAGGAGAGGACTCTTTAAAGTAGAGACACTACATACTGATATACACCTGAACATCAGCAGGAGAGGACTCTTTAAAGTAGATACACTACGTACTGACCGTTAAATCAGATTTTAAAGGAGATTATTTAAAAACCGTTTGGATAGAGACTGAAAAGCCCTGCGTTATATTTTTTTGAGAATTTGACTTTCTCATAAATTGAGATTTTTATAAAATAATTTTGTGACATTTTCACTGAAGAGACTTGCAATTATTTGCCCTGGACTTCTGCTTTCAGACGCAGTTCATCATGAAGTTGTTACCCTATCCCATAATAACCCAATGCAGAGGCAATAATGTCATACGATACATTATGAGTGCAACCATAATGCTGATGTGGCCCGTGATGAAATCGAGTTTGAAAGCCCTGCTCGATATGATGGGATTCGC
>NW_027262279.1:15000-34930 GCF_902827115.2 Pseudochaenichthys georgianus | reverse complement strand
TCTCCCTCCCTACACCCCTTCTCTGACCTCCTCCCTCCCTACACCCCTTCTCTGACCTCCTCCCTCCCTACACCCCTTCTCTGACCTCCTCCCTCCCCACACCCCTTCTCTGACCTCCTCCCTCCCTACACCCCTTCTCAGACCTCCTCCCTCCCCACACCCCTTCTCTGACCTCCTCCCTCCCTACACCCCTTCTCTGACCTCCTCCCTCCCTACACCCCTTCTCTGACCTCCTCCCTCCCCACACCCCTTCTCTGACCTCCTCCCTCCCTACACCCCTTCTCTGACCTCCTCCCTCCCTACACCCCTTCTCAGACCTCCTCCCTCCCCACACCCCTTCTCTGACCTCCTCCCTCCCTACACCCCTTCTCTGACCTCCTCCCTCCCTACACCCCTTCTCTGACCTCCTCCCTCCCTACACCCCTTCTCTGACCTCCTCCCTCCCTACACCCCTTCTCTGACCTCCTCCCTCCCTACACCCCTTCACAGACCTCCTCCCTACCCACACCCCTTCTCTGATCTCCTCCCTCCCACACCCCTTATCTGACCTCCTCCCTCCCTACACCCCTTCTCAGACCTCCTCTCTACCTACACCCCTTCTCTGACCTCCTCTCTACCTACACCCCTTCTCAGACCTCCTCTCTACCCACACCCCTTCTCTGACCTCCTCCCTCCCTACACCCCTTCTCTGACCTCCTCCCTCCCTACACCCCTTCTCTGACCTCCTCCCTCCCTACACCCCTTCTCTGACCTCCTCCCTCCCTACACCCCTTCACAGACCTCCTCCCTCCCCACACCCCTTCTCTGACCTCCTCCCTCCCTACACCCCTTCTCAGACCTCCTCTCTACCTACACCCCTTCTCTGATCTCCTCCCTCCCACACCCCTTATCTGACCTCCTCCCTCCCTACACCCCTTCTCAGACCTCCTCTCTACCTACACCCCTTCTCTGACCTCCTCTCTACCTACACCCCTTCTCAGACCTCCTCTCTACCTACACCCCTTCTCTGATCTCCTCCCTCCCACACCCCTTATCTGACCTCCTCCCTCCCTACACCCCTTCTCAGACCTCCTCTCTACCTACACCCCTTCTCAGACCTCCTCTCTACCTACACCCCTTCTCTGACCTCCTCCCTCCCTACACCCCTTCTCAGACCTCCTCTCTACCTACACCCCTTCTCTGACCTCCTCTCTACCTACACCCCTTCTCAGACCTCCTCCCTCCCCACACCCCTTCTCTGATCTCCTCCCTACCTACACCCCTTCTCTGACCTCCTCTCTACCTACACCCCTTCTCAGACCTCCTCTCTACCTACACCCCTTCTCTGACCTCCTCTCTACCTACACCCCTTCTCTGACCTCCTCTCTACCTACACCCCTTCTCAGACCTCCTCTCTACCTACACCCCTTCTCAGACCTCCTCTCTACCTACACCCCTTCTCAGACCTCCTCTCTACCTACACCCCTTCTCAGACCTCCTCTCTACCTACACCCCTTCTCAGACCTCCTCCCTCCCCACACCCCTTCTCTGATCTCCTCCCTCCCTACACCCCTTCTCTGACCTCCTCCCTCCCTACACCCCTTCTCTGACCTCCTCCCTCCCTACACCCCTTCTCTGATCTCCTCCCTACCTACACCCCTTCTCTGATCTCCTCCCTCCCACACCCCCTTCTCTGACCCTATTTAGAGGCCGGACGTCCGGACGTATCCCCTCTCTTTGCCGGCTCACAGAGCCCCGAAGGACGGACTAGAGACCTCCAGCATGTGTCCCTGAAATGGGAATATTTGTGTTATCTTTGGAAGCAAGGAAATATCCTTTAAGACACAACTGAGGTCTCTGGAATGTGGGGGGGGGGGTGTGTATGGAGGCTGAGTAAACTCCACCCCTTCCTGTTGGTGTTGGTATGAAAGAAGCTGTTCATCTTTTTGTTCTGCCTCTCTTCTCGCGCTGCCGGAGGGTCTTGCAGCCCGTGAACAAGGCCAGGAGTAGGCATATTCCTGACATTACGCATATGATATGATATGGCTTTGTATGGTATGGTAATGTATTGATTGTATTGCATTGTCATATTACCATTAAAGTAGATTATTGTTTAACGGTTACTTGGTAGCTCTGGATTCCTTCCTGTATGATAACCAGCTTGTTAGGGACGCGCGGAGATTTGAAAAGCGGACCAGTTATCCCTCAAAATCTCTCTCAGACTGCATAAACAGCCGGTGTTATGGACAGGAAACTGTCCATTTCGTCCACATTTGACTCATGAAATGTACAAGAAGATAAGTACAGCAGAGTAACTGCTGTTAGCAGGGTCTCAGACTCACAGGCACACAGGCAGAGATCCAGGGTGATGCACATGGCTCTTCCACCCAGCAATAAGTCTCTGAAAGCTGGGGGAAGTGCTGTGAATAGAGGGAGAGAGCAGCCAGAGAGAAGAGGGCTGTGCGACTCACAGAGCGCACCCAGAGAGATCCTTGCAGCGCATGGCTCTTGCACCCAGACTGCACCCAGAGAACAGGCTGCTTCACAGCACTTCACAAGCCAGGAAAAGTGATTGAATCCTGGGTATACATGTTTTAAATAGTCTGATACCTCCAGGGCGCATCACCGCATTTTACAAGCCTGGGAAGTGTTTTTAAATGTGTGGAACAGTGTTTTGTCACTTTCAAAACTCTCCCGTCATTGACCGGAGAAATTGGGTCGATGTTGTTTTCAATCTGACCGTTAATATTCCAGTGAGACGAAGTACGTACAATGATCCCGTGTTAATTTTGTCCCAAAACCGGAGCATTCCCTCGCCCATCACAGCCCCCCTGCTTCCACTCCTAGTGCTATATAAGTAATGTTTTACTTTATTATTTGGACCTTTTGTTTGTTTGTTTGTTCACCAGGTAAAGCGGCCTTGTGACCCTTGAAAGGCGCTCGACAAATGTCTTCTATTATAATTAATATTATTTTTTTGAGGAATATCGGTTGTGCTCCATGTCTCTAATCGCTCTCAGTTTATCTTCTTTACTGGCTCAGTGGCTCGCTCAGTCGTGGTTACATTTTAACGCCCGTCCAGCAGACGCCCCCCCCCACGAGTTATATTTAGGTCGAGTAAAGGTCGGAGCCATGATCAACTTTGATGTGAAAATGATCCCAAGTTATTGCTCCGCTGCTGTGTCAGAAGCCCAGAGCCGTGAACCACCTGCTGCGAGGCCGTTCATCTCTCATTGTTTAAAAGCTGCTCACCTTATTTCACTGCCAACCTGAGCCGCGTGCACACTGCGGTACTTTCCCCACAAAGGTTCATGCGAACTTAGTTCATGCGAACTCTTTAGTTCTCCTGAACTAAGTACAGATCGCGTTCACACCGGAATAAGTCCCTGGGGGAGGATGAGGCAAATGAAGCCGCTGACGTCACTTCTTCTTCTTCTGCTTTGGGTTTACTGGCAGGCCGCAAACCACTTCACGGCGTATACTGCCGCCCAAAGTCCCCGGCCGGAAGTCCCCGGAGTTGGGGAAGGCTTCAGTAGAAGCTGCTGGGAGTCCCAGCAGCTTCTACTGAAGCCTTCCGAGTAAATCGCCAGAACGCCGACACCTCCTCATCTCTACCGCTCCCATGTTTTATTTTGTGTTGCCATAAGTTAGTCTCTCTGCGTTTCTGCGCGGGGCTAATGCTAATGCTAATAATGCTAATGCTAATAATGCTAATGCGAGGATAATAAAATGGCGGCTTCACAAAACTTTTTGGGAGTTTTACGGGGCGTGGTTTGCAATCCGCCCAGCCAATCAGGAATATAGCTCTTTTCTCAAAAAAGAGCCGCTCGAAAGTCCCTGCTCTCTAGCAGGGACTTTCGAGGGGGTAAAAAGGTTCGCATGAACTACTTTTAGTACCGGCTCTTTTGGTGTGAACGCGATCATGAACTAAGTTCGCATGAACCTTTGTGGGAAAAGTACCGCAGTGTGAACGCGGCTCTTGATTACTAATAATCGGTATCGGCCTTGAAAAAGCCATATCGGTCGATCCCTACTTTTTACACGGCTTCCACACATGAGATACTTTAATGGATTGTTGTCAAAGCACTTCAGATGTTCATTGCTATCGGGATGTTAAGAGCATCCCATGGAATATAACAAAGTGTACCTCGAGCCGGTTTCTCAAACGTACCTGCCCCACCTTTAATTGAACTTTTATGTTTAGATTAATATTGAACTCTATTCATACAAATGTTATTATTTTGAAAGGACATTTTTATTTTGACTTCTTGAATCTAGATAAACATTTTTAGTAATCTTGTTTTGCACATACATTGGTGCATATGGAATACCTTAAATCATGTATTTAAAGTAAAATGGTGGTATTGTTGCATTGCCAGGACTGCTTTACTGTACGTCTGAAGGGTGCTTCTATGCTGTGTGTAGTTTAAACTGTGCCTGCAAAGTAGTGCAACAGGTCATTCTGAGCTTCATGCTTCATTCATGCATCCAGCAGCGTCTCCGTCAGTGATCGTCCTGTGGCCTCACTTCCCCTCAGCTGTCTGCAGGCGGGCTAAATATAGATCCCTCTCTGTCTCTGAGATGTGGGTTTCTGTGTTGCCCCACAACGCTCCCCTTCAGATGCACAGAATCTGAGTGTTTACTTAACCCACATGTGACTGCAGGTGGAGAGAAACTGGGTTCATGTACGAAGTATTGATGCACAACTTACTTTAATGTTTATGTTTCTCTTAAAGGATCAGGATAAAACTTCTGTGTGAAGCATGATACTGATGATGATATTGATTCATGTGTAGAAAAGAGAGAGAGAGAAATATAAAGACACCTATCCTAGTCCTACGAGTTGTATTCATGCCATGTTTATTTTGTATGTTACTCTTGACAATCATTACAACGTTAATAACATGTGTGCCAGTTCATTATTATTGTCACACAAAATGCCAGTTCGACAAGTTACTATGTGTAGAATCCCTGGGTTCCCGCTCTGGAGGGAACCCAGGGATCGTAGCCTCTGCAGACCATTTACATGCACTAAAACCTGAAGAACCATTCAGGAGAGGGAACCCCACAAAAGCAGAATAAGGACTCTACATATTTACACACTGTTACATATGTATTGGTTTTTATATTATAAGTACATTTCCTACATTACTTCTTATTACTTACATATGTCTTATGTTCATATAATACTTCTTATATTTTAGTGTCACAAACCTGGAACAATGTGCATATGACTTTAAGTATTTATGTTTATATCATTTCTATTTCATCTTACCTAAGGCTATTCTAGATCAGAGCAACTGTGACTATCCCCATTCCCCCTAAAGGATAAATGTATTAATTGCTTTACTAATAAAATACAAATCTTCTGGTAGCTGTATTTAGCTCTATCAGTCGCTTCTTTTGAACGTGTTGGCTGCTTTCATGTGTTGCTGCTAGGAAGCGCTCAAGCTCCTCCTCCAGAGAGATTAATAAAAACCAGAGAGAGGTGTGAGAAGACAAATTGATTTCATCCCACCTAATCAACACCTCAGATCCGCGGAGACCGGTCAGTCTCTCCGGTACCGATCCGTGTTCCCAGGCAGAACCCGGAGCGACGTGAGGAGGAGAATCCAAAGATCCTCCACAGCGAGGCCAGGCATCACTCTGAGCTTTAGAGCAAAACAGACAAAGTGGAGTGGTGCAGGATCAGAGGTGGGAAGTAGTGGAGTACAAATACTTTGTTACTGTACGTAAGTACATGTTTCTGCAGTACTTTACTCCACTTCTTATTCTGAACACTTTTTACTTTGACTCCTTACATGTTGAACTCAAATACCTGTACTTTCTACTTCTTACATGTTGAACTCAAATACCTGTACTTTCTACTTCTCACATGTTGAACTCAAATACCTGTACTTTCTACTTCTCACATGTTGAACTCAAATACCTGTACTTTCTACTTCTTACATGTTGAACTCAAATACCTGTACTTTCTACTTCTCACATGTTGAACTCAAATACCTGTACTTTCTACTTCTTATGTTGAACTCAAATACCTGTACTTTCTACTTCTCACATGTTGAACTCAAATACCTGTACTTTCTACTTCTTACATGTTGAACTCAAATACCTGTACTTTCTACTTCTCACATGTTGAACTCAAATACCTGTACTTTCTACTTCTTACATGTTGAACTCAAATACCTGTACTTTCTACTTCTCACATGTTGAACTCAAATACCTGTACTTTCTACTTCTTACATGTTGAACTCAAATACCTGTACTTTCTACTTCTCACATGTTGAACCCAAATACCTGTACTTTCTACTTCTCACATGTTGAACACAAATACCTGTACTTTCTACTTCTTACATGTTGAACTCAAATACCTGTACTTTCTACTTCTCACATGTTGAACTCAAATACCTGTACTTTCTACTTCTTACATGTTGAACTCAAATACCTGTACTTTCTACTTCTCACATGTTGAACTCAAATACCTGTACTTTCTACTTCTTACATGTTGAACTCAAATACCTGTACTTTCTACTTCTTACATGTTGAACTCAAATACCTGTACTTTCTACTTCTTACATGTTGAACCCAAATACCTGTACTTTCTACTTCTTACATGTTGAACCCAAATACCTGTACTTTCTACTTCTCACATGTTGAACTCAAATACCTGTACTTTCTACTTCTTACATGTTGAACTCAAATACCTGTACTTTCTACTTCTCACATGTTGAACTCAAATCCCTGTACTTTCTACTTCTTACATGTTGAACTCAAATACCTGTACTTTCTACTTCTTACATGTTGAACTCAAATACCTGTACTTTCTACTTCTCACATGTTGAACTCAAATACCTGTACTTTCTACTTCTTACATGTTGAACTCAAATACCTGTACTTTCTACTTCTCACATGTTGAACTCAAATACCTGTACTTTCTACTTCTCACATGTTGAACTCAAATACCTGTACTTTCTACTTCTTATGTTGAACTCAAATACCTGTACTTTCTACTTCTCACATGTTGAACTCAAATACCTGTACTTTCTACTTCTTACATGTTGAACTCAAATACCTGTACTTTCTACTTCTCACATGTTGAACTCAAATACCTGTACTTTCTACTTCTTACATGTTGAACTCAAATACCTGTACTTTCTACTTCTCACATGTTGAACTCAAATACCTGTACTTTCTACTTCTCACATGTTGAACCCAAATACCTGTACTTTCTACTTCTCACATGTTGAACACAAATACCTGTACTTTCTACTTCTTACATGTTGAACTCAAATACCTGTACTTTCTACTTCTCACATGTAGAACTCAAATACCTGTACTTTCTACTTCTCACATGTTGAACTCAAATACCTGTACTTTCTACTTCTTACATGTTGAACTCAAATACCTGTACTTTCTACTTCTTACATGTTGAACTCAAATACCTGTACTTTCTACTTCTTACATGTTGAACTCAAATACCTGTACTTTCTACTTCTTACATGTTGAACCCAAATACCTGTACTTTCTACTTCTTACATGTTGAACCCAAATACCTGTACTTTCTACTTCTCACATGTTGAACTCAAATACCTGTACTTTCTACTTCTCTCATGTTGAACCCAAATACCTGTACTTTCTACTTCTCACATGTTGAACTCAAATACCTGTACTTTCTACTTCTTACATGTTGAACTCAAATACCTGTACTTTCTACTTCTCACATGTTGAACTCAAATCCCTGTACTTTCTACTTCTTACATGTTGAACTCAAATACCTGTACTTTCTACTTCTCACATGTTGAACTCAAATACCTGTACTTTCTACTTCTTACATTTTGAACTCAAATACCTGTACTTTCTACTTCTTACATGTTGAACTCAAATACCTGTACTTTCTACTTCTTACATGTTGAACTCAAATACCTGTACTTTCTACTTCTTACATGTTGAACTCAAATACCTGTACTTTCTACTTCTTACATGTTGAACTCAAATACCTGTACTTTCTACTTCTTACATGTTGAACTCAAATACCTGTACTATCTACTTCTTACATGTTGAACTCAAATACCTGTACTTTCTACTTCTTACATGTTGAACCCAAATACCTGTACTTTCTACTTCTCTCATGTTGAACCCAAATACCTGTACTTTCTACTTCTCACATGTTGAACCCAAATACCTGTACTTTCTACTTCTCACATGTTGAACTCAAATACCTGTACTTTCTACTTCTTACATGTTGAACTCAACAGTGTTGGGAAAGTTCACTTTCTACATGAACTAGTTCAGTTCACAGTTCACACATTTTAAAATGAACTAGTTCAGTTCATAGTTCATAATTCAAAATGTTGAACTAAAGTTCATGGTTTCAAAAATGAACTAATTTATAGTTCATAGTTCTTTTTTCAATATGTTGCTGCGAGCTATTATTTGTCTCCTGTACGATGTTAATGGGCCATTTCAATTTTTACAATATCCTCAGAGGGCCGTACAAGTTATTGACCTCTGCTTAAAAAAACTAAAATCACAGCCCATTCATTTCATTCTGTGCAAAGAAAAAGCAACCTCTTAATCCAGATATCTCACCATGACTCGCGTATGCATGCACGTGCACGGTGTGGCGTGACCACCAACACAGAAAGATATGGACACAAGATGTGTGCAAATGTATTTAGTTTCCTATTCATGTGAACATGATTTAAGTGGGGGGGGGGGGACCTAACCTCCTCTAGGGGGATCCGGGGGGCATGCTCCCCTGGGAAGATTTTTTTTAAATGTTGAAGTTAAAAGCATCAATCTGGTGCACTTTGAGAGCAACATTAGGAGAGCTATGGACACATCTCTCAACACCCAAACACAACTGTAAGCAGATTTTCTTTTAATTTATGGATATTTGACAAATCACTCCCCTTTCAAACTGTATTCTTCTTTATTAATAACTATCATATAGTATTTTATACCTGTTTACTTTATTCTCTTATTTTTTTTATAACTATAATGATCATATAAAGATGTGCCTTTACCTCACTGGTTGTAGACAAAGCTTCTTATATTCGTTAGCATAGCTAGCTAACCAGATGCTAATGATAACAACAAAGTTATTGACTGTATGATCAGTGTGACAGATGAGCAGATCGCCACTGGGCTTTCAACTAAAGACACAGACACGCAGAAACTGCGGCATGTGTATGGACTTTCTGCCATTTCTGAAGTGCTGGAGTGGCGTTCTGGTGCTCTCCGTCAGAACTGCACCCGTCAGTCGAGACATATACCACGTGATGACACGTTAGGCTCGTGTTGTGTTCAAGGACCCTGATCTTGGCCAGGAAAAAACAGGCACTTCCTTGTTTAATTATTTTGCGGTCTAGATTTCTTTCATTTTTTTATTTTTTGCGTGTGTTTATAAATTACCTCGAGGGCCGTACCAAATTGTCTCGCGGGCCGTATACGGCCCGGAGGCCGGAGGTTCCCCACCCCTGCCGTAGAGTCTCACTCTGAGCGAGTGCTGCTGCAGCTGCTCTCGGCTTCGTCCATACTAATTCATTCATTCATTCATTCAATGCTCGCCGGTTCCGCGGTTCCACATTGTTTGTTGTGAGGAGTCTGATATATTTAGTATATTTATATTTTAGTGCGACAGCCAGGGGTGACAGGCGCGTACGCGTCACAGGCAGCTTGCTGTTGCCAAATTGGGTGGTTTTCCGCATTATTTTGAAGCCTGTTTACGGTGTGTTTTAACTGGGTTTTCGGCTGAAAGGCATATGAAATCTGGTACACTTTTGAACGCCGTTATAATACAGTGCTGAGAATGAACGCACTTTTGAACGCCGTTATACACCGCTGAGAATGAACGCGTTCTCAATTACGTTCATCTAGCGGAAATACAGTACGTTCAGTTCACGTTCGCCCAAAATATGAACGCGTTCATGAACGATCGTTCATTGAACGCGTTCAGGTACATCACTGGAACTCAAATACCTGTACTTTCTACTTCTTACATGTTGAACTCAAATACCTGTACTTTCTACTTCTTACATGTTGAACTCAAATACATGTACTTTCTACTTCTTACATGTTGAACTCAAATACCTGTACTTTCTACTTCTCTCATGTTGAACCCAAATACCTGTACTTTCTACTTCTCTCATGTTGAACACAAATACCTGTACTTTCTACTTCTCACATGTTGAACTCAAATACCTGTACTTTCTACTTCTTACATGTTGAACACAAATACCTGTACTTTCTACTTCTCACATGTTGAACACAAATACCTGTACTTTCTACTTCTTACATGTTGAACTCAAATACCTGTACTTTCTACTTCTCACATGTTGAACCCAAATACCTGTACTTTCTACTTCTTACATGTTGAACTCAAATACCTGTACTTTCTACTTCTCACATGTTGAACACAAATACCTGTACTTTCTACTTCTTACATGTTGAACTCAAATACCTGTACTTTCTACTTCTCACATGTTGAACACAAATACCTGTACTTTCTACTTCCTACATGTTGAACTCAAATACCTGTACTTTCTACTTCTTACATGTTGAACTCAAATACCTGTACTTTCTACTTCTTACATGTTGAACTCAAATACCTGTACTTTCTACTTCTCACATGTTGAACACAAATACCTGTACTTTCTACTTCTTACATGTTGAACACTAATACCTGTACTTTCTACTTCTCACATGTTGAACACAAATACCTGTACTTTCTACTTCTCACATGTTGAACTCAAATACCTGTACTTTCTACTTCTTACATGTTGAACTCAAATACCTGTACTTTCTACTTCTCACATGTTGAACACAAATACCTGTACTTTCTACTTCTTACATGTTGAACTCAAATACCTGTACTTTCTACTTCTCACATGTTGAACTCAAATACCTGTACTTTCTACTTCTCACATGTTGAACCCAAATACCTGTACTTTCTACTTCTTACATGTTGAACTCAAATACCTGTACTTTCTACTTCTCACATGTTGAACTCAAATACCTGTACTTTCTACTTCTCACATGTTGAACCCAAATACCTGTACTTTCTACTTCTCACATGTTGAACCCAAATACCTGTACTTTCTACTTCTTACATGTTGAACTCAAATACCTGTACTTTCTACTTCTTACATGTTGAACTCAAATACCTGTACTTTCTACTTCTTACATGTTGAACACAAATACCTGTACTTTCTACTTCTCACATGTTGAACTCAAATACCTGTACTTTCTACTTCTCACATGTTGAACTCAAATACCTGTACTTTCTACTTCTCACATGTTGAACCCAAATACCTGTACTTTCTACTTCTTACATGTTGAACTCAAATACCTGTACTTTCTACTTCTTACATGTTGAACTCAAATACCTGTACTTTCTACTTCTTACATGTTGAACTCAAATACCTGTACTTTCTACTTCTTACATGTTGAACTCAAATACCTGTACTTTCTACTTCTTACATGTTGAACTCAAATACCTGTACTTTCTACTTCTCTACATGTTGAACCCAAATACCTGTACTTTCTACTTCTACATGTTGAACTCAAATACCTGTACTTTCTACTTCTTACATGTTGAACTCAAATACCTGTACTTTCTACTTCTACATGTTGAACTCAAATACCTGTACTTTCTACTTCTTACATGTTGAACTCAAATACCTGTACTTTCTACTTCTTACATGTTGAACTCAAATACCTGTACTTTCTACTTCTCACATGTTGAACTCAAATACCTGTACTTTCTACTTCTCACATGTTGAACTCAAATACCTGTACTTTCTACTTCTTACATGTTGAACTCAAATACCTGTACTTTCTACTTCTACATGTTGAACTCAAATACCTGTACTTTCTACTTCTTACATGTTGAACTCAAATACCTGTACTTTCTACTTCTTACATGTTGAACTCAAATACCTGTACTTTCTACTTCTTACATGTTGAACTCAAATACCTGTACTTTCTACTTCTTACATGTTGAACTCAAATACCTGTACTTTCTACTTCTCACATGTTGAACTCAAATACCTGTACTTTCTACTTCTCACATGTTGAACTCAAATACCTGTACTTTCTACTTCTTACATGTTGAACTCAAATACCTGTACTTTCTACTTCTCACATGTTGAACTCAAATACCTGTACTTTCTACTTCTTACATGTTGAACTCAAATACCTGTACTTTCTACTTCTTCACATGTTGAACTCAAATACCTGTACTTTCTACTTCTTACATGTTGAACTCAAATACCTGTACTTTCTACTTCTCACATGTTGAACTCAAATACCTGTACTTTCTACTTCTCACATGTTGAACCCAAATACCTGTACTTTCTACTTCTCACATGTTGAACTCAAATACCTGTACTTTCTACTTCTTACATGTTGAACTCAAATACCTGTACTTTCTACTTCTCACATGTTGAACTCAAATACCTGTACTTTCTACTTCTTACATGTTGAACTCAAATACCTGTACTTTCTACTTCTTACATGTTGAACTCAAATACCTGTACTTTCTACTTCTTACATGTTGAACTCAAATACCTGTACTTTCTACTTCTTACATGTTGAACTCAAATACCTGTACTTCTACTTCTTACATGTTGAACTCAAATACCTGTACTTTCTACTTCTTACATGTTGAACCCAAATACCTGTACTTTCTACTTCTTACATGTTGAACCCAAATACCTGTACTTTCTACTTCTCTACATGTTGAACTCAAATACCTGTACTTTCTACTTCTACATGTTGAACCAAATACCTGTACTTTCTACTTCTAACATGTTGAACCCAAATACCTGTACTTTCTACTTCTCACATGTTGAACTCAAATACATGTACTTTCTACTTCTTACATGTTGAACTCAAATACCTGTACTTTCTACTTCTCTCATGTTGAACCCAAATACCTGTACTTTCTACTTCTCTCATGTTGAACACAAATACCTGTACTTTCTACTTCTCACATGTTGAACTCAAATACCTGTACTTTCTACTTCTTACATGTTGAACACAAATACCTGTACTTTCTACTTCTCACATGTTGAACACAAATACCTGTACTTTCTACTTCTTACATGTTGAACTCAAATACCTGTACTTTCTACTTCTCACATGTTGAACCCAAATACCTGTACTTTCTACTTCTTACATGTTGAACTCAAATACCTGTACTTTCTACTTCTCACATGTTGAACACAAATACCTGTACTTTCTACTTCTTACATGTTGAACTCAAATACCTGTACTTTCTACTTCTCACATGTTGAACACAAATACCTGTACTTTCTACTTCTCACATGTTGAACACAAATACCTGTACTTTCTACTTCTTACATGTTGAACACAAATACCTGTACTTTCTACTTCTCACATGTTGAACACAAATACCTGTACTTTCTACTTCTCACATGTTGAACTCAAATACATGTACTTTCTACTTCTCACATGTTGAACTCAAATACCTGTACTTTCTACTTCTTACATGTTGAACTCAAATACCTGTACTTTCTACTTCTCACATGTTGAACACAAATACCTGTACTTTCTACTTCTTACATGTTGAACTCAAATACCTGTACTTTCTACTTCTCACATGTTGAACTCAAATACCTGTACTTTCTACTTCTCACATGTTGAACCCAAATACCTGTACTTTCTACTTCTTACATGTTGAACTCAAATACCTGTACTTTCTACTTCTCACATGTTGAACTCAAATACCTGTACTTTCTACTTCTCACATGTTGAACCCAAATACCTGTACTTTCTACTTCTCACATGTTGAACCCAAATACCTGTACTTTCTACTTCTTACATGTTGAACTCAAATACCTGTACTTTCTACTTCTTTCATGTTGAACTCAAATACCTGTACTTTCTACTTCTTACATGTTGAACTCAAATACCTGTACTTTCTACTTCTTTCATGTTGAACTCAAATACCTGTACTTTCTACTTCTTTCATGTTGAACTCAAATACCTGTACTTTCTACTTCTTACATGTTGAACTCAAATACCTGTACTTTCTACTTCTTACATGTTGAACACAAATACCTGTACTTTCTACTTCTCACATGTTGAACTCAAATACCTGTACTTTCTACTTCTCACATGTTGAACTCAAATACCTGTACTTTCTACTTCTCACATGTTGAACTCAAATACCTGTACTTTCTACTTCTCACATGTTGAACCCAAATACCTGTACTTTCTACTTCTTACATGTTGAACTCAAATACCTGTACTTTCTACTTCTTTCATGTTGAACTCAAATACCTGTACTTTCTACTTCTTACATGTTGAACTCAAATACCTGTACTTTCTACTTCTCTCATGTTGAACTTAAATACCTGTACTTTTTACTTCTTACATGTTGAACCCAAATACCTGTACTTTCTACTTCTCACATGTTGAACTCAAGTACCTGTACTTTCTACTTCTTACATGTTGAACTCAAATACCTGTACTTTCTACTTCTCTCATGTTGAACCCAAATACCTGTACTTTCTACTTCTTACATGTTGAACCCAAATACCTGTACTTTCTACTTCTTACATGTTGAACTCAAATACCTGTACTTTCTACTTCTTACATGTTGAACTCAAATACCTGTACTTTCTACTTCTCACATGTTGAACTCAAATACCTGTACTTTCTACTTCTTACATGTTGAACTCAAATACCTGTACTTTCTACTTCTTACATGTTGAACTCAAATACCTGTACTTTCTACTTCTCACATGTTGAACTCAAATACCTGTACTTTCTACTTCTTACATGTTGAACTCAAATACCTGTACTTTCTACTTCTTACATGTTGAACTCAAATACCTGTACTTTCTACTTCTTACATGTTGAACTCAAATACCTGTACTTTCTACTTCTTACATGTTGAACTCAAATACCTGTACTTTCTACTTCTCTCATTTCCCAAACAGCTGGTTCCTTTAGTCTGAATGTGTGTTGGTGCGTGATCATTATTCTTTAGAGTCACTGCGTGCCTATTGGTTGGAACACGATCCGTGTATCCATCACTTCCTGGTCTTCTCTAAAGAAGAGGGACCAATGGAAACGTTGTCATGTTGCCGTTGGTCACCATGGAAACATTCATTAGCTAACAATGACATTATTGTTCTATTAATATAAAGGGAGGTCAGGTACTCTTTAAAGCAGCTGCTAGCTATGGGTACTTTTTACTGAAGGACACTTCAAAGTTCTTTACGTTTACTTGAGTAAAGAAGTTTAGTCAGTACTTCTACTTTCACCAGAGTATTTTTAAACACGAGTATCGGGGTCGGTCTATATGTCATCCCTGCACCACGTATCTATATTGCACCGTCATGGTTCAGGTCCAGGTGTCAAGACATTTGATACTATTGCACTGGGTAATATAAATCAGTTTAAACTTTACTTTGTCAAAAAGAAGTCCCGGCTCCTATAACTGTGCAACACACACACACACACACACACACACACACACACACACACACACACACACACACACACACACACACATACGTAACCTAGAAAAAGACATAATGGTGCAAGTGAGTTGCAAGAATAAAGAAAATGGAATACATGTAAAGCAGATTAAGATACACGCAGAATGTAAAGTGTGGTCAGGCCAGATGTTGAGTGTGAGAAAAACAGCAAGGAGTGAGACCTCCTGTGTGCTCAGACCATCTTGTCTCTCCCCCAACCTGCTGCAGTGACGTCACACAGGTGGCGAGCTAATGGAAGTGTCAACAAACAAGACGTCACACTGCGCGGCCGACGTGATTGGCTCACAGCCCGGCGCCCGCAGTTGCTATGCAGGTTAACGTCTTTAAGTCTTTCTGAATGGCTCATGCACGGACACACACACAGACACACACACACACACACGCGCGCGCGCGCGCACGCACACACACACACACACATTGTTTGCATCTGGGCTGAAAAGAAAGCAGCAGGAAAATGTGGTGGAGACAGATCTGAAGCTATAAACACAGACATGAGTTATATATATATATATATATATATCACATTATATATGATATACACATAAAGCTGTATAAACTGTGCACACAGACAAAAGAGAGCATTAAGAAAGATAAACTGAATATGTAACATTCAATATTAATTAATTAATTAATTCAATATTAATGTTAAATACACAAGTAGTTTTCATAGTGGTGAAATACTGATACAGAGTGAACATACTTGATTTACCCCGGGGGACATTGGGGTTTGTCAGTCGTAAAAATGAATCAAAATGATTATATAAATATGTTTTATAAGTTAAATAAGTAAATTGTCTAATAAGAAACATTTTTAATTGGATGACCATATTTAATAAATGAAGAAGTTACAGTCAACATGTTATACAATATATAACATATCATATTACAATATATACGGGGAGAGACTATGGCACAGCGCCATCTAGTGGCCTTATTGAGAACAGGCTTAACCAAGGCATCACATGAAAGCTTATTTTCTGCTCTTTCTGGTCGGCTCAGTTTGTCTTTGCCATGAACTGAGATATCCAATCAGAAAGAGAAGGATGGCATCTGATCCGGACAGAACGACTTGTTTTCACATAGGGGTTGCATCGTGTGGAGCCTCACTGTGGCTTTCCAGTAGCTATTGGCCGGGTTGTGATCCTTGAAGGTCCTAAACATCATATCGTTGTTTGACTTGGGGGTATTTTTCCTATGGATGTGAGATGTTCCCATAAATACAATGATCTGTGTGGAAAACTATATATTTTTCCATCACCCCTGAAATAAATAAAAACGTCTTTATTTGTAATTGTTTTAATGCACTGTATATAGAACACTGTGTATATGTTCAGCAGATTGGTATATTAGAGAGTATTCTATTGTGTCCTGTATACTTTATAATGTGTAGAATAGGTAGAACTCCTCTGGATATAGTTTTTTTTTTTACTGAGAATATGTATAGGCCTATATTGGTTTTATTTTATTTTACATTTGTAATGTTTATCTATATTTTATTCTATTTTTTTGAAGTTATTTTGTAATTCTCGTAGATTGACGGTCAAAATGCTGCTGTGACAAAATAATTTCACAATTTAAATAAAGTATATGTGTGTGTGTGTGTGTGTGTGTGTGTGTGTGTGTGTGTGTGTGTGTGTGTGTGTGTGTGTGTGTGTGTGTGTGTGTGTGTGTGTGTGTGTGTGCGTGCGTGCGTGTGTGCGGGTGTCTTTATCCCGAAGTTGCATGTTTTGTTTATA
Organism: Pseudochaenichthys georgianus; assembly: GCF_902827115.2. Taxonomy (NCBI): domain Eukaryota; kingdom Metazoa; phylum Chordata; class Actinopteri; order Perciformes; family Channichthyidae; genus Pseudochaenichthys; species Pseudochaenichthys georgianus. The sequence continues at coordinate 17,682 of NW_027262279.1, read as the reverse complement.
TAACGCATGGTACGTCCTCCGTCATCACGTTGACCCGGAAGCGGAATTACAACACGTGTGTTTTCTGACGGGAATCACCACGCATGTTCAGAGAACCGAAGTCAGGTAACTAACTATTATCTCTTCTTATCTCGGCTATAGTAAAGCTAACTCCACCGAGGAGTGATTTGAAGCTGTTTCTTAACAACAACAGCAGATCATCTCTCACGTGTTCCTCTCTGACTGTTAACAAACAAACTACTTAAACGTGGCTAGCTTTAGCCGGCTAGCTTTGTGCTAAACTGTCACTGCTCGTTTCTCTGAATTTCAGTATTTATTGAAAAACAAACCCTTTTGTGAAGTAGTGTGGAGCTCTTTGTTGACAGTGCAAAGAGCTAGTCTCACACGTGTTCCTCCCTGACTGCTAAAAAGAGAAAAATACTTAAACGTGGCTAGCTCTAGCCGGCTAGCTTTGGGCTAAACTGTCCACTAAGATGGACATTCAGGTGTTATGGCAGCACCAGAGTGAAAAGCAGAGGAGTCATTTACGCTGGGAACATGTCCAAATAACTTTTAAAGTCTAACTTGTTATAAATGTTCTGAAAAATAGCGTGGATAAAGAAATGTAATCGTGTTTGTTCCACACATGGTAGTTATTTTGAAACAAACGATGTGCACTGTGTGAGCAGGGAGAAGCATCTCATTGGACCGGCCCTACTAATACAAGAACACGGTTATTCTGAGCATCTTGAGAAAGCGTGTGTTCACACCTGGCGGCTGTAATTCCGGGACCCAAGATGTGCATTCTGGACATGTCCGTACACTTCTAATAGAGAAGGTAAAAAGGAGCGTTGTTGCTGCAGACACTGCACTTTAAAGTAAACTACGAACAATTCCTCCTCACTCTGCTCTCTAAACATGCTCGTGTTGTTTGGCTGAAGTAAATGTTTTGCTTTATTCTTCTTCTCAGAGTCCAGAAAGCATTATTTACATTTAAAACGGCACCGCATGGGGTCCGTGTACAGACATGTCAGTTTGCAGCTTTGTGTTGGTCCTAAAATAAGACGGATTATCGGCTTCCTCGTTCATTTCCCGCACATATACCCGTCTCCAGGTGCTGCTGACGAACAGCGGGAAACTAGTGTGTACAAAAAAAGATGGCGTCCAATACGGTTTAGTTTCTATCTGTCGCTTTTTTAACAACGCCGCGTTTAAAGCCATGTGTTTTGTGTTGCAGGATATATACTGAACCTCCCCTGTCGTCATCATGGCTGTGAGAGCGGCTTTCGAGAAGAACAACGAGATCGGCTGCTTCGCTAAACTCACCAACACGTACTGTCTGGTGGCCGTCGGCGGCTCGGAGAACTTCTACAGGTAACTCACCTGAGATGTTGGTGAGGGGGCAGCTCACAGAACTTCTCCAGGTAACTCACCTGAGATGTTGGTGAGGGGGCAGCTCACAGAACTTCTACAGGTAACTCACCTGAGATGTTGGTGAGGGGGCAGCTCAGAGAACTTCTACAGGTAACTCACCTGAGATGTTAGTGAGGGGGCAGCTCAGAGAACTTCTACAGGTAACTCACCTGAGATGTTGGTGAGGGGGCAGCTCACAGAACTTCTCCAGGTAACTCACCTGAGATGTTGGTGAGGGGGCAGCTCAGAACTTCTACAGGTAACTCACCTGAGATGTTGGTGAGGGGGCAGCTCACAGAACTTCTACAGGTAACTCACCTGAGATGTTGGTGAGGGGGCAGCTCACAGAACTTCTACAGGTAACTCACCTGAGATGTTGGTGAGGGGGCAGCTCACAGAACTTCTACAGGTAACTCACCTGAGATGTTGGTGAGGGGGCAGCTCACAGAACTTCTACAGGTAACTCACCTGAGATGTTGGTGAGGGGGCAGCTCACAGAACTTCTACAGGTAACTCACCTGAGATGTTAGTGAGGGGGCAGCTCAGAACTTCTACAGGTAACTCACCTGAGATGTTGGTGAGGGGGCAGCTCACAGAACTTCTACAGGTAACTCACCTGAGATGTTAGTGAGGGGGCAGCTCACAGAACTTCTACAGGTAACTCACCTGAGATGTTGGTGAGGGGGCAGCTCACAGAACTTCTACAGGTAACTCACCTGAGATGTTGGTGAGGGGGCAGCTCACAGAACTTCTACAGGTAACTCACCTGAGATGTTGGTGAGGGGGCAGCTCACAGAACTTCTACAGGTAACTCACCTGAGATGTTGGTGAGGGGGCAGCTCACAGAACTTCTACAGGTAACTCACCTGAGATGTTGGTGAGGGGGCAGCTCACAGAACTTCTACAGGTAACTCACCTGAGATGTTGGTGAGGGGGCAGCTCACAGAACTTCTACAGGTAACTCACCTGAGATGTTGGTGAGGGGGCAGCTCAGAGAACTTCTACAGGTAACTCACCTGAGATGTTGGTGAGGGGGCAGCTCACAGAACTTCTACAGGTAACTCACCTGAGATGTTAGTGAGGGGGCAGCTCAGAGAACTTCTACTTCAGTTCAAAGCCGGAGTTCCTTTCCACCACGAAGGTTATAATGCTACTGAATCTCCACGTGTTTTAATGGCTATTGTTTCTAACCGTTCCCATGGTTACTTCACTATCAGTCAAAAGGTGATTGTTGTTTATTTATTGCTTAAACCTTAAGATCTGATCTGAAGCCAGTGCCCGTTGTTCTCC
>NW_027262279.1:0-10000 GCF_902827115.2 Pseudochaenichthys georgianus | reverse complement strand
CGCAGAACATTGAAACCCACAAACACAAGATCTGCCAATTTGCTATGAATAACGTACATCTTGTTAGAGACCGGAACATCACACACTCATCCTCGCTGACACACACACACACACACTCATCCTCGCTGACACACACACACACACATCCTCACTGACACACACACTCATCCTCGCTGACACACACACTCATCCTCACTGACACACACACTCATCCTCGCTGACACACACACACACACACTCATCCTCACTGACACACACACACACACACACACACACTCATCCTCACTGACACACACACACACACACACACACACACATCCTCGCTGACACACACACACATCCTCACTGACACACACACTCATCCTCGCTGACACACACACTCATCCTCGCTGACACACACACACTCATCCTCACTGACACACACACTCATCCTCGCTGACACACACACACTCATCCTCGCTGACACGCACACTCATCCTCGCTGACACGCACACTCATCCTCACTGACACACACACTCATCCTCACTGACACACACACTCATCCTCGCTGACACACACACTCATCCTCACTGACACACACACTCATCCTCACTGACACACACACTCATCCTCGCTGACACACACACACACACACACACTCATCCTCACTGACACACACACTCATCCTCGCTGACACACACACTCATCCTCACTGACACACACACTCATCCTCGCTGACACACACACACACACACTCATCCTCACTGACACACACACTCATCCTCACTGACACACACACTCATCCTCACTGACACACACACTCATCCTCGCTGACACACACACTCATCCTCACTGACACACACACTCATCCTCGCTGACACACACACTCATCCTCGCTGACACACACACTCATCCTCGCTGACACACACACTCATCCTCACTGACACACACACTCATCCTCGCTGACACACACACACACACACTCATCCTCACTGACACACACACTCATCCTCGCTGACACACACACTCATCCTCACTGACACACACACTCATCCTCGCTGACACACACACACACACACTCATCCTCGCTGACACACACACTCATCCTCACTGACACACACACTCATCCTCGCTGACACACACACACACACACTCATCCTCGCTGACACACACACTCATCCTCACTGACACACACACACATCCTCACTGACACACACACTCATCCTCACTGACACACACACTCATCCTCGCTGACACACACACTCATCCTCACTGACACACACACTCATCCTCGCTGACACACACACACACACACTCATCCTCACTGACACACACACTCATCCTCACTGACACACACACTCATCCTCACTGACACACACACTCATCCTCGCTGACACACACACTCATCCTCACTGACACACACACTCATCCTCGCTGACACACACACTCATCCTCGCTGACACACACACTCATCCTCGCTGACACACACACTCATCCTCACTGACACACACACTCATCCTCGCTGACACACACACACACACACTCATCCTCACTGACACACACACTCATCCTCGCTGACACACACACTCATCCTCACTGACACACACACTCATCCTCGCTGACACACACACACACACACTCATCCTCGCTGACACACACACTCATCCTCACTGACACACACACTCATCCTCGCTGACACACACACACACACACTCATCCTCGCTGACACACACACTCATCCTCACTGACACACACACACATCCTCACTGACACACACACTCATCCTCACTGACACACACACTCATCCTCACTGACACACACACTCATCCTCACTGACACACACACACACACTCATCCTCACTGACACACACACTCATCCTCACTGACACACACACTCATCCTCGCTGACACACACACTCATCCTCACTGACACACACACTCATCCTCGCTGACACACACACACACACACTCATCCTCGCTGACACACACACTCATCCTCACTGACACACACACACATCCTCACTGACACACACACACACTCATCCTCACTGACACACACACTCATCCTCACTGACACACACACTCATCCTCACTGACACACACACTCATCCTCACTGACACACACACTCATCCTCACTGACACACACACTCATCCTCACTGACACACACACACACACTCATCCTCACTGACACACACACTCATCCTCACTGACACACACACTCATCCTCACTGACACACACACTCATCCTCGCTGACACACACACACACTCATCCTCACTGACACACACACACACTCATCCTCACTGACACACACACACACTCATCCTCACTGACACACACACACTCATCCTCGCTGACACACACACACACTCATCCTCACTGACACACACACACACTCATCCTCACTGACACACACACACTCATCCTCACTGACACACACACACTCATCCTCACTGACACACACACTCATCCTCACTGACACACACACACTCATCCTCGCTGACACACACACTCATCCTCACTGACACACACACACTCATCCTCGCTGACACACACACACACTCATCCTCGCTGACACACACACACTCATCCTCACTGACACACACACACTCATCCTCGCTGACACACACACACTCATCCTCGCTGACACACACACACTCATCCTCGCTGACACACACACTCATCCTCACTGACACACACACTCATCCTCGCTGACACACACACTCATCCTCACTGACACACACACTCATCCTCGCTGACACACACACTCATCCTCGCTGACACACACACTCATCCTCGCTGACACGCACACACTCATCCTCGCTGACACGCACACACTCATCCTCGCTGACACACACACACTCATCCTCGCTGACACACACACTCATCCTCGCTGACACACACACTCATCCTCGCTGACACACACACTCATCCTCACTGACACACACACACACTCATCCTCGCTGACACGCACACACTCATCCTCGCTGACACGCACACACTCATCCTCGCTGACACACACACACTCATCCTCGCTGACACGCACACTCATCCTCGCTGACACACACACACACTCATCCTCGCTGACACACACACACTCATCTTCACTGACACACACACACACTCATCCTCGCTGACACACACACTCATCCTCACTGACACACACACACATCCTCACTGACACACACACACACTCATCCTCACTGACACACACACTCATCCTCACTGACACACACACTCATCCTCACTGACACACACACACACTCATCCTCACTGACACACACACACACTCATCCTCACTGACACACACACACACTCATCCTCACTGACACACACACTCATCCTCACTGACACACACACACACTCATCCTCACTGACACACACACACACTCATCCTCACTGACACACACACTCATCCTCGCTGACACACACACACTCATCCTCACTGACACACACACACACTCATCCTCACTGACACACACACACACTCATCCTCACTGACACACACACTCATCCTCACTGACACACACACACACTCATCCTCACTGACACACACACACTCATCCTCACTGACACACACACTCATCCTCACTGACACACACACACTCATCCTCGCTGACACACACACTCATCCTCGCTGACACACACACTCATCCTCGCTGACACACACACTCATCCTCACTGACACACACACACACTCATCCTCACTGACACACACACACACTCATCCTCACTGACACACACACTCATCCTCGCTGACACACACACTCATCCTCGCTGACACACACACTCATCCTCGCTGACACACACACTCATCCTCGCTGACACACACACTCATCCTCGCTGACACACACACACTCATCCTCGCTGACACACACACTCATCCTCACTGACACACACACACTCATCCTCGCTGACACACACACTCATCCTCGCTGACACACACACTCATCCTCGCTGACACACACACTCATCCTCGCTGACACACACACTCATCCTCGCTGACACACACACACTCATCCTCGCTGACACACACACACACACGCGCACGCTACCACCTGTTCATGTAATGGCTTTTAAGAAATATTGCAATAACAGACGAGATGTTATCTAAAAACGAACGGATTGAATTCCTTTAGTTCCAGAATTGGTTAAATAATGTCCCAAATTGGGATTCAATAAAGATCTGAGGAGCTGTCCACAGCCTGAGCCCTTATTCCCTCCAGGGGCTCAATTAATCGTGTTTTAATCGCGATTATGGCTCGCAACGATTACGACAACAACGTAATCGAAATAAAACGATTATTTTTTTATTATTACTGTTTTTTTAAATATACTTAAAGTTCAGGGTGTCGACTGTTCAAATGTTTTCTCTCCAATAAAGTGATGTTTCAAAGTCAATGGATATCGTGATGTCGGTTATCGACCCCGTGGAATATGCTGAATATGTTTGACCAAAATGTTGCCTCGATGTTAAAGGGGAAAGGAAACGCCAATTACAGCTATAACATTCAATGGATATTGATCGTAATATTTATTGATCCTAACGGGAATATTGTCGCATGGAAAGCAGTTTGAAAAGTCTTTCCCTTGAAGGGGTTTTCAGGTTGTGGCACGGCAACATGTTTGTTGACCTTGTTTATTGGTATTTCTTATTTTGATATTTATTTAAATGTCGACATGAATGTATAATGTATATGTTTTTCAGTTGATTACCCTGAACGTATAATTCAACAGTTAAAAAGTTCAAATTATTTGTTTTAAAGTACAATAAATGGATGAATAATCGCGATTACAATTATTGACCCAAATAATCGAGACCATGGTTTGTGCCGTAATGGAGCCGCCCTACTTTCCTCCCTTCCTGTGGAAACCATTGAACGCCTGTGTGGTTTCTAACCCCGCTCTGTTTCCCCTCAGCATGGCGTAAGGATCCCAACGAGAGGACCAACCAGCCGCTGGGCCTCGTCTCCCGACTCCTCGCCTGCAGACACATTGCAGTTATCCCCTTATCCTTCTTAGTCTCTTTCCTCTGTCGTCGAGCCCTTTCTGCAAAACACCCAGCACTTCCTCTCTCTCCGAAGGACTCTGACTAATGGGATGGATACTGTTATCCAAACCAGTGGAAATGCATTTAGTAGTTTGCCACAGAAGCTGTGCTTAAAAAACGTATTAAAAGTCAATTATTTCTGTGCCTGTTTCATAAAGAAAGTGTAAAAGGAAGCTTGTGTCGATACGACTGTATTATGTTTAAGAGATGATATGATAATGTGGTCAAACTGACGATGTTGGCATGCAGTACGACACACACACACACACACACGTTTTCTGTATGAAATGAGACTGATTGCTCACTCGAACCGAAGGCCTGAACACCGTTTATTTTTAACGAGCAGTACGTCTCGTCTGTCTCGTGAAAATAAAAATAAAATCACCCTCTTTTTATCCAGTTGTGGTCTTTATGATTTCAGGAGTCTCGGTTTGAAGGAAGGAGATTATTTAGTGGTTTCTGGGGCTGTTTATTTGTCCGATGAAGGGCTGCACGGTAAAGTATCCAGTCAAATACTGAAGTACTAAACCTCCAAATCTTACAACAGTACTTTAGTAAATGTACTTAGTTAATTTGCACCATGCATGCAATGACAAAAGACTACTCAATTACTTACATAAATAAATCATAGGAAGCGAAACCGTCTTCTCTCATTAACAGAATGAATCTAGATCAGCTTTTACTTGCTGCTCTAACATTGAGGTTTCAGTTTAAAAAGTATTTATAGAAGTTAATTTCACTCATGTGATTTTCTTTGCAGCAGTTTTACTTTGTAATTGAGATTTTTTGACGTAATGTGTTGAAACTTTCCTGAAGTAAAGACTGAATACTTATTTAAGACGCTTTGATGTAGTCCCTGAAGGCAGCATCTCTTGTCCAATGGGATTGTGTGTTTTATCTTTATATTCTTTATCTACTTTTACAACTTGTTTATGTTCGTTCCTTGTATGTGTAAACCATAGACTGTATATATAAAGGTGTAAACATACCTGGAACTCGTGTGTCTTTGCTGCCCTCTGCTGGTGAACATGGGGTATTTATTTTATATATTTGCGTTCAGGGCTGTCCAAACTTATTCCTCTGAGGGCCATACACTAGAGGTGATGTATTTGGCCTCATAAGTGAAGTTATGGGTTAGCAAAATCAATCAAAACAAGGGTACATTATTCTTGATACTTGAGGTGGGAAGTACTGGAGTACAAATACTTTGCTACTGTACTTAAGTACATCTTTCTGGTCTCAGTACTCCACTACTTATTTTTCTGACTACTTTTAACTTTGACTTCTTACATGTTGAACTCAAATACCTGTACTTTCTACTTCTCACATGTTGAACTCAAATACCTGTACTTTCTACTTCTCACATGTTGAACTCAAATACCTGTACTTTCTACTTCTTACATGTTGAACTCAAATACCTGTACTTTCTACTTCTCACATGTTGAACTCAAATACCTGTACTTTCTACTTCTCACATGTTGAACTCAAATACTTGTACTTTCTACTTCTCACATGTTGAACTCAAATACCTGTACTTTCTACTTCTCACATGTTGAACCCAAATACCATGTACTTTCTACTTCTCACATGTTGAACTCAAATACCTGTACTTTCTACTTCTCACATGTTGAACTCAAATACCTGTACTTTCTACTTCTCACATGTTGAACTCAAATACCTGTACTTTCTACTTCTTACATGTTGAACTCAAATACCTGTACTTTCTACTTCTTACATGTTGAACTCAAATACCTGTACTTTCTACTTCTCACATGTTGAACTCAAATACCTGTACTTTCTACTTCTCACATGTTGAACTCAAATACCTGTACTTTCTACTTCTCACATGTTGAACTCAAATACCTGTACTTTCTACTTCTTACATGTTGAACTCAAATACCTGTACTTTCTACTTCTCACATGTTGAACTCAAATACCTGTACTTTCTACTTCTCACATGTTGAACTCAAATACCTGTACTTTCTACTTCTTACATGTTGAACTCAAATACCTGTACTTTCTACTTCTCACATGTTGAACTCAAATACCTGTACTTTCTACTTCTTACATGTTGAACACAAATACCTGTACTTTCTACTTCTTACATGTTGAACTCAAATACCTGTACTTTCTACTTCTTACATGTTGAACACAAATACCTGTACTTTCTACTTCTTACATGTTGAACTCAAATACCTGTACTTTCTACTTCTCACATGTTGAACTCAAATACCTGTACTTTCTACTTCTTACATGTTGAACACAAATACCTGTACTTTCTACTTCTCTCATGTTGAACTCAAATACCTGTACTTTCTACTTCTTACATGTTGAACACAAATACCTGTACTTTCTACTTCTTACATGTTGAACACAAATACCTGTACTTTCTACTTCTCACATGTTGAACTCAAATACCTGTACTTTCTACTTCTTACATGTTGAACACAAATACCTGTACTTTCTACTTCTCTCATGTTGAACTCAAATACCTGTACTTTCTACTTCTTACATGTTGAACACAAATACCTGTACTTTCTACTTCTCTCATGTTGAACACAAATACCTGTACTTTCTACTTCTTACATGTTGAACACAAATACCTGTACTTTCTACTTCTTACATGTTGAACACAAATACCTGTACTTTCTACTTCTTACAGTTGAACACAAATACCTGTACTTTCTACTTCTTACATGTTGAACACAAATACCTGTACTTTCTACTTCTCTCATTTCCCAAACAGCTGGTTCCTTTAGTCTGAATGTGTGTTGGTGCGTGATCATTATTCTTTAGAGTCATTGCGTGCCTATTGATTTGAACACGATCCGTGTATCCATCATTTCCAGGGGCCTCATTTATAAAGGGGGATATACGCTAAAAGAAATGGCGTACGCCAGTTTCTACGCAATGTTTGCGATTTATAAAATACTAACTTGACGGGAAAACGTGCGGTCCTCCACGCAAACTCTAACCCATGCGTACGCACTAAGCACAACAACGCGAGAGACGAGAAACTGCGACCCCGTTGGCAGAAGGAAGAATGGAGAGAAATGTGTGGAAATAATACCATAAATAAAATGTTACCTCTCATTTATCAGATATGAAGAATTCATTTTCAAACATTGATTAAAGCCAATCTTAAAATGATTAAACAAACGCCTGTTTGAGACTCCTCAGTGCTCACACACACACACACACACACACACACACACACACACACACACACACACACACACACACGTCACCTGGAGAAATAAATAAATACGGAAATGTTATTTAAAACCACCTCGAAATGTTAATGTTATGAAATGTTTTCTCATAAATGATGCGGTGAGCAGGAGGACAGAGTTACGTCTAAACTGACGCCGTGTTGCATTTCTATAGGTTGTAGATACGAGCATGGTTTTATATACTATCATGTTTAATCGTGTTTTATGCCGTTTGCTAAGACTTGAGAAGTCGCTCATAAAACACAGGAGGTCTGGAAACTAAGAACACCATATGTGGTAAATTGTACAGGCTGTACAATTGACCACATATTGCAGAATCCGAATGCACTTTCACTATCCGACGTGTTTTATGATGCGCCAGCGGACGTCATTGTGTGCGTCTGCTGCTGTGGGGAAACTACACATGGTGTTCTTTGAGGTTCTTAGTTTCCATACCTCCAAAGGAAATACAACTAATGTGTAACTTGTGTTATATTAGCTGTACAGTACAGCTAATATAACACAAGTTACACATTAGTTGTTATTTATATAGAGTTGCTGCAGTGGAGACGCTGCGCACAGCTGATCGACAGCTGGAACACAAACCACCAAATACGAAAACATAATTCAGATCCAGTCGTCATGACTACACTCCGGAGGGATTCCCCGATCACTTCTTACAGTTTCTCATCAAGGGGGGTCTCCTGTCCCCGGTACACACACACTGCCTGAGGAAGGCTATGTGTATTGTTTTTGTCATTAACCTTTTTCGGACCACTTATTTATTTATGTTGGTGGACGATCCGACCTCATGCTGCTGCTCTGTTCAAACTGCATCCACCATCCAACAATATGATGTATCTCTACCTCCCAAAATAACCAGAATCTAACACGGTGTGAGATGTCTTTTTAGCTGTTCTGTCGTCATGTCCTGCTCTCCTTCATGCAGTCAGTCAGGATGAATGAATGAATGAATGGGCGTTTCTTTGACTATTTATAGGCACATATGGGCGTTACGTGAAGCCCGCAAAAGCTGCACCGCCATTTCGAGTCGATTGTGATTATAAAGGGAAACCGGCGTAGGAAGTGCTGTACGCACTTTCCTCACCGGTACGCAATGTTTGGTGAATCGGAAAATGTCGGACAATGTCTGGACCATATATACAGTCTATGGTCTGGACCAACGCAACGGCGTTGTGAATGAGGCCCCATGGTCTTCTCTAAAGAAGAGGGACCAATGGAAACGTTGTCATGTTGCCGTTGGTCACCATGGAAACATTCATTAGCTAACAATGACATTATTGTTCTATTGATATAAAGGGAGGTCAGGTACTCTTTAAAGCAGCTGCTAGCTATGGGTACTTTTTACTGAAGTACACTTCAAAGCCTCTTACTTTCACTTGAGTAAAGAAGTGTATTCAGTACTTCTACTTTCACCAGAGTATTTTTAAACACCAGTATCTGTACTTCTACTTCAGTAAAGGATGTGTGTACTTTTGCCATCTCTGCCTGAATATGCTTTAAGAAACATCACAGCTCTCCTTAGGTTTTCATTCATGCGCTAAGTGTTGGCAGCTCATACCTTAAAACAGAAGCTTCTCATAAGGGGAAATATGAAGGGTCTTTCAAAGCTGGTCATGGAAATGTGTTTTTTTATCAATTAAGATGTCCCTAATAATGGTCGAAGACTTGACTGATGATATTAATGTATTGAAATCTCCAATATCAACGTAAGAGCTATAAAGACACAAAAACAAC
>NW_027262278.1:0-34868 GCF_902827115.2 Pseudochaenichthys georgianus | reverse complement strand
CGCTCCTCCTTCGCGTCGAAAGAAGCCAGTTGAGGTGGTTCGGGCACCTAGTTAGGATGCCACCTGGCGCCTCCCTAGGGAGGTGTTCCAGGCACGTCCAGCTGGGAAGAGACCAAGGGGTAGACCTAGGACCAGGTGGAGGGATTATATCTCTTCGCTGGCCTGGGAGCGCCTTGGGATCCCCCAGTCAGAGCTGGTTGATGTCGCCAGGGAAAAGAAAGTTTGGGGCTCTCTGCTGGAACTGCTACCCCCGCGACCCGACCACGGATAAGCGGGAGAAGATGGATGGATGGATGGATTTAAAGACTTGGTGCTTTTAAGTGCAAAAGGAAATACCCAAGTTAGACACTTGATGTGAATACACATGTCAATCACGTGTGAGTTTTTAAAAAGCAACGTTAAAGTGCAGAAGCTTGAGGAACAGAGGCCCCCTTAAACATGGAGCAGGAGAGATAAAGTCCTTTTTCAAAGCAGACATTTGACCTGGTAAAGAAACACATAATGACATGTTGCTCATTTACAGTTCAATCAGGAGAGACTTCATTTAGTTTGAAGAACATTTCTTGACACATGTCATATGATAAATGTTAAGTCTTTGGCGATTAGACCCCGATCCTGAAATGGTATATCTGAGGCGACACAACAGTCTGTGTGAGTTCTTTGGCGTCAGCTTGGCGTGTCCCTACCTTAAAGGGGGAAATGCAGCCGTGAGCATATAGGGAACCCCCGGGGTCTAGACACTGGTGATGATGCTGAAGATCTGGATGTGATGAGGAGATGTGATGAAGAGGAGGTGTGATGAGGAGGAGGCGGGCCGCAGCATGAAAACCTGAAGTCACAGCTGACTGCAGGAGAGAGGAGAACCATTTTAAAGTTTGGCTGCAGCTCGGTGATTGGCTGCTGGAGAACGAGGTGAATGTAATGGGTTATAGGCAACGCCCGTGATGAGCTGATAATATGCAGCTAAGGAGTGAACGTATACATACCCAGTCTTCCTGAAAGAACTTGCGCTGAGCTTCATTTAAATCAAGTGTCCCAGAAATCAGTGACACATGGTGACAGTGCATTTTATACTGTGACAGTCCAAGACGTCTTATATGTTCATTTCATTCATTTCTTATTTTAACAGTTACTTACCTGAATATAATTGTATCTTTAATTGTAATAATTTGTCTGATATATCTTGTGTGAATCTGCCCTGTTTTTCAATCTCCAGTGTTGCTGCTGTTTAAACTCCTGAATTACCCCACAGGGATTAATAAAGGTCCATTTGATCTTATCTTACTCACAGGAATACATTGTGGGGAAACTAGACATCTTTTTCTATTCAATAAATGGATTTCTTGGCCTTTAATAAAGCTGTTATTATTGTTTTTGAAGCTTGTGTTATAGTGCCCCCTAGTGCCGACAAAGCAGAACTGCATAGCGCTTCTCAAAAAGTCAAAACAATTTAAGGAGTACTTTTAAAAGGTTAGCACTACAGGAAGCACCTAGGTAAACATACTTGTTGTTCGTCTGTAAAGCAACCTTATGCGATGCTATTTCTCTGTTATTAAAATGTGTTTTAATAGCTCTGTTAAACTAAGAAACCAACATTAGCTTCACTCACCTCATGTGTTTAAGGAGTCCGTAGGCTTCTATCAGTGAGTGGACCATACTTGCCTCGAAATGAGCAGAGAATTACATTTAAATATTGAACAGAACCAGTGAGTAAAACGCCTCACAGTGAACTAACGTTTCAAGGTAACTCACCCTGTTTGGTACTTTGGATAAACTATCGCAAGTCTGGATGTATTCCGGGCTGTAAACATAAGCCACCTTCCGCTTACAACTGCTGTCATCATCGCTGTCTCCGCTGCAACTCATTTACGATGAATTAAAGATATTTAAAGGAGAATAAATGGAGCTAAAAAACAATTTACAATGAAGGGACGCAAGCGTCTTCTCCAGTGTACACCGAGGACCACCTGCATTTCCTCAACAACTACCCCTCACTGTCCCGTCTGAGTGAGTCTGAAGACTTACCCAGCATTGATATCTGTCCTCTGCGCTTATTTGAGGACGTGACCGCGGCGGTGTCAGAGACCAGAGATAAACTGCAGGGTGTTGTGACTGAGGAGTGGGGAAACATCTCTCTGGCAGTGACTGGAGTGGATGTTTTAAAGACCCAAGCAGAGCCCAGCACCAGAGCTGGATTCAGGAGATATTCTCGTCAAATCACATTGGACCCAAATACAGCATACTGGCTGTTGTCATTGAGTGACGGGAACAGGAAAGCAACACGAATGAAAGTAGATCAGTCATATTCTGCTCACCCAGACAGATTTGTTGATTATTGTCATCAGGTCCTGAGTACAGAGGGTCTAACTGGACGTTGTTACTGGGAGGTGGAGTGGAGCGGGAGAGCTTTTATAGCAGTGGCATACAAGGATATTAACAGAACTGGGACAGCTAAGGAATGTGGATTTGGATATAATAACAAATCTTGGGCATTAGATTGTATCAGTGGCGGTAAATATGCATTCTACCATCAATGTATTTCTACTCCCGTCTCAGGCCCTCCGTCCTCCAGAATAGGAGTGTACCTGGATCACAGAGCAGGTTCTCTCTCTTACTACAGCGTGTCTGACACCATGACCCTCCTCCACAGAGAGCAGACCACCTTCACTCAGCCTCTCTATCCTGGGTTTCTGCTTACACACCCTTCTGGAAGCTCAGCTGAGTTGTGTGAGCTGAAGTAGGCGGAAGTTTAAATAGAGCTACTACAATATGTCCGGACTCTAACACGGCTGGGACTGGGAACAGAGTAGGTGGTGGAAATAACAAAAGGCGCTCACAAGGAGGAAAAAATTAGCATAACAAAATGAGGACTTAATAAAAACTTAAGCCAACAAAAATAAACAAAATTAAAGCTGCAAGCAGCATTGAGCGGGTCTTCGGCTGTTGTCCGCACGTCGACGTCAGGCAGATGTCTCGAGGACTCGGCCGTTGGCAAACGTGGGAAGTTTCAGGTCAATCGGACAACGTACAGGGGAGTTACAGCAGTATCATAAACATTATGTTTTATGGCGATTGATCTGTCGCCATGGCAACGGAATTTGATGACACCCCATAATATACTTAGATGTGTTGAGGGCTGCATCTTTATCAAACCTATGAAGTTTTGTGCCGCTTGGAGCATGTTAACTGGAGTAATGAGAAAACCGTGTTTCACAGCGACCATTTTGTTACCATAGCAACGAAATTTGAAGAAATCTCAAAACTGACACATATATGTCTCGAGGAATAGACGGTTAGCAGACATGTGAAATTTGAACACTATTTTACCATTTGCACAGGAGTTATAGCAATATCGTGCTTAATGACGAGGGAAGCGTTGCCATGGCAACAGCCTTTGAGGAAAACTCACTATTGTCATATTGAGGTGTTGAGGGCCGGACCATTAGCCATCATCTGAAGTCTGGTGCGGTTTAGAAGATTTTCCATTGAATTACGACAACACCATATTTCATGGAGAGGGAACTGTCGCCATGGCAACGGCATATGATGACATCCCCTAATTGACATAGAGCTGTTGAGGGCCGGACCATTAATGATAGTCTGAAGCAAAGTCCTGCACGGGTCTGGTTTTCAAGACCCGCTCCCGCCCCGCACCCGCGACGTGCAATACCGATCCCGCCCCGCTACCCGCGCTTATTGCCAATTAGTTCGGCAACCCGACCCGACCCGTCGGCACAAGATCCGCAACCCGACCCGAACCCGCATAGCCTATATATGAGCAGTGAAAACGTGCAATTATTAACACACGCAGTTGCATATTTGTCTCAAAAAGCGTGGGATGTTGGTTATTTTCTCCATCTAGGATGACACTAAAAGCCTCCCAGACGTTGGATTTCGCTCTTGAGGAAGTGTTATTGAAAATGCTGTATTCTCCGTAGAGAGCTTCACCTCAGCCATTTTGAATGTGACGCGCACAGCAGCAGATTGATGCGTTGCGGAGGTTATGATTATGCGCGGTCCCGCGGGGGAGAGGTCTGAGGATTTAAACATTAAACTAAATTATTATTATTTTAATATATTTATTATGCAATACCCGCGACCCGACCCGCATCATCTTTGTTTTACCCAGAACCGAACCCGGAAAAAAGCGTTTGAAAAAATACCACCCGCGTATCACCTTTTTTGCCCGTGGGTACCCGACCCGATGCAGGACTCTGGTCTGAAGTCTGGTGCCGTTTGGACGATTTCCCATTGAATTACAACAACACCATATTTCATGGCGAGCGATCTGTCGCCATGGCAACGGCATATGATGACATCCCCTAATTGATATAGAGCTGTTCAGGGCCGGACCATTAGCCATTATCTGAAGTCTGGGGCCGTTTGGACGATTTTCCATTGAATTATGGTTCGACCATTGAGTTCTGGTCGAACGCACTTATTGTAAGTCGCTTTGGATAAAAGCGTCAGCTAAATGCAATGTAATGTAATGTAATGTAATTACGACAACACCAGGTCTTTTGGCGAGGGAGGCGTTGACATGGAAACGGCATATGATGACGTCCCATAATTGGCGGAGAGCTGGTCAGGGCCGGACCATTAGCCATCATATGAAGTCTGGTGCCGTTTGGACGATTTTCCATTGAATTACGACAACACCAGGTTTTTTGGCGAGGGATAAGATGACATCCCCTAATTGACATAGAGCTGTTGAGGGCCGGACCATTAATGATAGTCTGAAGTCTGGTGCTGTTTGGACGATTTTCCATTGAATTACAACATTTAATTAACATCGACACAATACTTTCTCCTTATGTGACCCTTCTCTTGCGTTCGGTCATACCCCCCTTCCCATGCTATTTTCGGTCAAAATTGACCGGTGTGTTTTGCACAGTGATTTCTCTGGAACCCCTGATCCAATTTTGATGGTTGACATCTCATTTGAACATTCAAAGCAAGTAGAATCAAGGGATCACAGACAGAATGACACCAGGGGTGAATTTCATATTATTTTTGGCAGTAAGTTCAAAGATAGTGCTTATTTTACATTACTGTATATTATAAAAATGCTTGCCATGTAGGCTGTGTTTGCTGGAGATGGAAATGATTTAGTTAGTGTTGTAGCTGAGGTTCGTCCCGTTCCAATGATGTATGGGATGTATTGATTTGATACAAGCAAGCCAGTGTTTCATGATACATAACCAGTCTTCCTGAAATAATTTGCGCTGAGCATGGTGACAGTGAATTTTATACTGTGACAGTCCAAGACGTCTTACATGTTCATTTCTTATTTTAACAGTTACTTACCTGAATGTAATTGTAATTGTATTAATTTGTGTGATCTATCTTGTGTGAATCTGTGTTTTTCTCCAGTGTTGCTGCTGTTTAAACTTCTGAATTTCCCCACAGCAGGGATTCATAAAGGTCCATTTCATCTTACTCACAGGAATACATTGTGGGGAAACTGGACATCTTTTTCTATTCAATATATTGATTTCTTTGCCTTTAATAAAAAACAACAACAACAAATGCATCGCAAGAACAGGACAGAGCTATGTTTCCTGACACGCTTTTATTTTGAAGGCGTGACTTCCGGTGCCCACTGCCCACCTCGCCGCATGGTTACAACACTTGCAGGTTCCTGCCACAGTAGTCTGTGTTTATGACATCCAGCAGCCAGGCAGCAGGATATTTCTGCTCCCCTCGAAGGCTGCATTTCTTTACAGCTCTTTGGACTCCGAGAAGCACCAAAGAAATGACTTTACCGTCGAGGACTTAGCAAGTGTTGTGTTGTTTTGTACTTGAACCCTTCCTGAAAGTGAGCTGAACGTCGCACTTGTCACCATGAGAAGCAGGAGCAACTCCGGCGTAAAGCTGGACAACTATGCCCGGATGGTGCACCAAACTATCCTGAGACACCAAGTGAGTATGTTATAGTGTTCTAGTCAAATGCACAGTTAAATAAAAGTACATTATCATTTGTTTCATGCTTGCAGGCAGGTTCGCTGGGGCAGTCACAGCAGGGTTTATGTAAATGCATATTGCACAATGCATCTTTACACACTCATTACTTGTTACAGTGTGTCTTCATGAAGCTTTAAAATAATCTTAAAAGTATTATTTTGCGCTTGCACTTTTCTCTTGACTCTCATTTAAAATACATGATATGTTCCCAAGTATGAATATTTCACCCATGTGTGATTGTTGCATCGAAGGTTTTAATGCGCAGCTCCGACACACTCCACTCTTCTGAACTGGATGCAGGGATTTGGGTTTGTGTTGGGTTGGGAATCTGGAAACATCATTTTATGGATTTGAGCATAGGGTTAATTGTTATGTTGTCACAATAAATGAATGCCATTGCATGTCATGTCACACTTAGCTTTGTAAAATAGTCAATATTACATTACATTGCATTTAGCTGACGCTTTTATTCAAAGCGACTTACAATAAGTGCATTCGACCAAGAAGATACAAACTAGAAGAAAACAGAATCATATAAGTACATCAAGTTTCAACTAGCTTTAGTCCTTTGTTGGTATTAAGTGCTTTGTTAGTAATTGTATCGCTCGAAGTGGAGTCGAAAGAGATGAGTTTTCAGTCTGCGCCGGAAGGTGTGTAAGCTTCCTGCTGTCCTGATGTCAATGGGAGCTCATTCCACCATCTTGGAGCCAGGATAGCAAACCCACGTGTTTCTGCTGATGGGAACTTGGGTCCCCCTCGCAGCGAGGGTGCAGCGAGCTGTTTGGCTGATGCAGAGCGGAGTGCACGTGCTGGGGTGTACTGTTTAAACCATGTCCTGGATGTAGGAAGGGCCAGATCCATTCGCAGCATGGTACGCAGGTACCAGTGTCTTGAAGTGGATTCTAGCAGTTACCGGAAGCCAGTGGAGGGAGCGGAGGAGCGGAGTGGTGTGGGAGAATTTAGGAAGGTTGAAGAGCCGCTGCATTCTGGATGACCCGCAGAGGTCGGATGGCACATGCAGGTAGACCAGCCAGGAGGGAGTTGCAGTAGTCTTGGCGTGAGATGACGAGAGCCTGGACCCGAAGTTGCGGCGCTTTCTGGGTCAGGAGGGGACGCATCCTCCTGATGTTGTAGAGCAGGGGTGTCAAACTCAATTTCATTGCGGGCCACATTCGCATTATGGTTGCACTCAAAGGGCCGGTTGTAACTTTAAGACTATATAAAAATACATATTTTAATATTTAATATTTAATGTATTATATTACATTATTGCTCTGCATTGGATTATTATCAGATAGGGTAATACCTTCATAATTAACTACGTCTGAAAGCAGAAGTCTAGGGCAAATAATTGCAAGTCTCTTCAGTGAGAATGTCACAAAATGATTTAAAAAGAAATTTTGAAAAAAAAAGTGACTTTAAAAAAAGAAGTCAAATTCTGAGAGAAAAGTCAAATTTCAGATGCATTGTGGGACATGTAGTTTATGGGCAACGTGCCTCTGTAAAGTAGCATGTAACCGTATAATAAAATCATATTTTTTGCAAGCTCTTGTGGGGCCACATAAAATGAAGTCGTGGGCCGGATTTGGCCCCCGGGCCTTGAGTTTGACACCCCTGTTGTAGAGAGTGTATCTGCAGCAGGCAGCGATGTTTGCTGTGAAGGACAGCAAAAATACTTGGCTTTTAGAGCAAAAATCAACACTACATGCTTATTCTTAATTAAGTCAATAAAGACACTTTTGAGGAGAAGAAAACATTCTGAATTTGGGGTTTAATCCTGAATTATTTAAGCACACGATCATTATCGTGGAGGTTTTGGGATCTCACCTTTCAGTGATGTGCTCTTTACGTGTAGATTTAAACTAGTTTAAAACTGCAAATGAAGTGGTTGAATTTGGAGTGAAGTCATCGTTTGAATGCGTCCCAAATGGCAGCGAGCCAGCATTCAGCTCACTGCTCAGCACTAATGACTGAGTGTGTTCCCAGTGCGTGGAGGGTTGCTGCAGCCGCTGATTAAAAGCAATGCATATATATATTTCTGTCTGTTATTCTTCGGGTAATAAATGTTGTAGCCAGAGATGTCATAGTGCAGCCTTTCAACAGTCTACTCCATTAGCAAAATAGCTCAACACGTGCTACTGTAAACACATAAAGTACACACACTTTTCCACAAAGAACATGTCGACTTCCTCGCTGGTGTATTTGTGAAACTTACCACAAAGCCACATTTATCTCTATTTCTGAGGACACTTGATGTTGAAAAACTGCCACCATGCCTCAGTAAGCCGCAGAAAACAAATCCGGAGAATTATTATTTAGTAACTGTTCAGGGACAACATATATTTGTACAGTTTACAAAGATATAATCATACTCTTCTTCCTCTTAAACGGCATCACACATTTCCCGTGTATGTTTCTATTATAAAGGCTTGTTGTGTCTCTTAACAACAGGAAGCAACTGGGCTATTGGGAAATGTTATTAAGTGATATGTTACAGATACTAAACTTGAAGGAAGTTGCTTTAATTCTCAAAGGAAACTAAAAAAGGTTGCTAAAGGAGAAGATGTGTACACAAATACTTTTTTACACATATTTCTGGCCCCTCTGTTTTGTTAACCATTGACCCATGACCTTTGACCTCTCTGCGTCTGACAGGATCCAGTGACGGGTCTGCTGCCTGGCAGCTCGGATCAGAACCACTCGTGGGTCAGAGACAATGTGTACTGCGTCCTCTCAGTGTGGGGGCTCAGCCTGGCCTACAGGAAGAACGCTGACCGCGACGAAGACAAGGCCAAGGCCTACGAACTGGAGCAGGTGTGTGTGGGTGTGTGTGTGTGTGTGTGTGTGGTTCTGGAAAAGAAGACAGTGGAATAGTGTGGTGCTGTGATAACGTACTTACAGTGCGGCAAAAAAGTATTTAGTCAGCCACCAATTGTGCAAGTTCTCCCACTTAAAAAGATGAGAGGCCTGTAATTGTCATCCTAGGTACACTTCAACTATGAGAGACAGAATGAGAAGAAAAAAAAAATCCAGAAAATCACATTGTCTGATTTTTAAAGAATTTATTTGCAAATGATGGTGGAAAATAAGTATTTGGTCAATAACAAAAGTTCATCTCAATACTTTGTTGTATACCCTTTGTTGGCAATGACAGAGGTCAAACGTTTTCTGTAAGTCTTCACAAGGTTTTCACTGTTGCTGGTATTTTGGCCCATGCAGATCTCCTCTAGAGCAGTGATGTTTTGGGGCTGTTGCTGGGCCACACAGACTTTCAACTCCCTCCAAGGATTTTCTATGGAGTTGAGATCTGGAGACTGGCTAGGCCACTCCAGGACCTTGAAATGCTTCTTACGAAGCCACTCCTTCGTTGCCCGGGCGGTGTGTTTGGGATCATTGTCATGCTGAAAGACCCAGCCACGTTTCATCTTCAATGCCCTTGCTGATGGAAGGAGGTTGTCACTCAAAATCTCACGATACATGGCCCCATTCATTCTTTCCTTTACACGGATCAGTCGTCCTGGTCCCTTTGCAGAAAAACAGCCCCAAAGCATGATGTTTCCACCCCCATGTTTCACAGTAGGTGTTCTTTGGATGCAACTCAGCATTCTTTCTCCTCCAAACACGTCTAGTTGGGACGGGTGGCGCAGTGGTCTGTGCATCTGATCATCAGATCAAGGGGGAGTGCTGGGGAACTCCAGTTCGAAACCCGCTCCTGCCGCCACTGCGTCAGGCCGTTGTGTCCTTGGGCAAGACACTTCACCCGGATTTGCTCCTGTGGGTATTGTCCACAGTACATGTATGATACTAATGTGTACTTGTAAAAGCGCCTCGATGACTTCGAGGCGTGAAGATGGACGGTGTGGCGCAGTGTGCTGGAGTGAAACCCGCCGCTGCTGTGTCTGTAAAGCCGTTGTGTCCTTGGGCAAGACACTTCACCTGAACTTGCTCCTGTGGGTATTGTCCACAGTACATGACCATTGCATGTATGATATGTGTAATGTGTATTTGTAAAGCAATTTGAGCATCTGGAAAAGCGCTATAATAAATGTAAGGAATTATTAATTATTATTATTAGTTGAGTTTTTGCCAAAAAGTTCTATTTTGGTTTCATCTGACCATATGACATTCTCCCAATCCTCTTCTGGATCATCTAAATGCTCTCTAGCAGACTTCAGACGGGCCTGGACATGTACTGGCTTAAGCAGGGGGACACGTCTGGCACTGCAGGGTTTGACTGGCGGCGTAGTGTGTTACTGATGGTAGCCTTTGTTACTTTGGTCCCAGCTCTCTGCAGGTCAGGGACTCGGTCCCCCCGTGTGGTTCTGGGATCTTTGCTCACCGGTCTTGTGATCACTTTGACCCCACGGGGGGAGGTCTGCGTGGAGCCCCAGATCGAGGGAGATTATCAGTGGTCTTGTATGTCTTCCATTTTCTAATAATTGCTCCCACAGTTGATTTCTTCACACCAAGCTGCTTACCTATTGCAGATGCAGTCTTCCCAGCCTGATGCAGGTCTACCATTGTGTTTCTGGTGTCCTTTGACAGCTCTTTGGTCTTGGCCATAGTGGAGTTTGGAGTGTGACTGTTTGAGGTTGTGGACAGGTGTCTTTTATACTGATAACGAGTTCAAACAGGTGCCATTAATACAGTTAACGAGTGGAGGACAGAGAAGGCTCTTAAAGAAGAAGGTACAGGTCTGTGAGAGCCAGACATCTTGTTTGTTTGTGGGAGACCAAATACTTATTTTACCGAGGAATTTACCAATTCATTCATTAAAAATCCTACAATGTGATTTCCTGGATTCTTTCCCCCCATTCTGTCTCTCATAGTTGAAGTGTACCTAGGATGAAAATTACAGGCCTCTCTCATCTTTTTAAGTGGGAGAACTTGCACAATTGGTGGCTGACTAAATACTTTTTTGCCCCACTGTATGTAGGCCGACCCGGAAGTTAGCAATGCAAGGGATCTCTCAACAAAAAGCAAGGGATTTTTCCATTGGATTATTTCTAACGCACGTTTATGATACTTACATGTTTTGTTCAGCAGGATAATCTCCACATATTAACACCACTTTAATAAATGTTGATGCTTAAACTTAGTCTTGAGAGGTAAAAAGCTAATGTTATGCTATAAAGGAACTACAGCAATGTCACATGACTTCATGTCACCACCGCTAAGCTAAAGGCGGCTAATGCAGTAGTCTCATATCGACTCTTGTTAGCAATCGCAACACACATAACAACTTCAGACATTCACCACCTGGGTATTTACTGACATATTTAATGTTATAAAACAAAATGTTAGCTCAGATTATTTTAACCAAAGATCTTATTTCAGGCGTCTAACTAAAAGAAATCAAAAAAGCCTTGAATTCCAGATGTGGGTACCCGAAAGTGCTAAAATGCTAACTTTCTGGGCTTAGGTCTCATTCCTGCGCCACTCTATTAATGCACTGACTAATGATTGGCTTTAAACACCAAAGAGGTCTGATAATATTTAGTTTTAAATAATATCTATTCAAATAAATTACTCTTTTTCCAGTAGTCATTGTTGGCGCAAAATTACAACCAATTAAAACGACTGTATCCAGTGAGAAGATTTGAAAATTGCTAGCATTTCATTCGCAGGATATTTAATAACACACACTTAAACATTTGCCAAAGTGGATGAATTGTACTTTGGAGTAAAGCCCTTCATTTGTAAACTGAAGTATTAAAGTACAGCCAATAAAAATTGACCTTGGGAAGGAGAGGCCATGAAGCAGAAAGTGCAGGTTTCGCTGTCTTCACAAGTCATCTACACACTCATGGCTCTATGGAGGATATTTCTTGCCAGGACCCCAAATTACATTTCAACCAACGCAACATATGGAGGCTCTTAAGATTGGCGAAAGCTGACTTTCGTTCAGATCATCGTCATTTACCATGAAACCAAGTAAAGCTGATTGATGTTGATTGACGGTGACGTGTCCAGAACTTATCACTCGTATCGCAGCTGCCCCCATGACTCCCATCCATCCGACACTCGTGATGGCTAAATATTTGCAGATCGGTTTCATCAAATCCACAACAGGTGTGTGACCGTGGGGTTCAGAGGGCTCGATAAAAACGACAAAGCATGAAACTAGGGCTGCTCAATTAATCGTATTTTAATCGCGATTACGATTATGGCTTGCAACGATTACGAAAAAAACGTAATCGAAATAAAACGATTTTTTTTTATTATTATGACTTTTTTTTTTTTAATAAATTTTTTTTTTGTGGTTTTTCAGTTGAATTATACTTAAAGTTCAGGGTAATCAACTGTTAAAAACATACTTTTAAAAAAAATGTTTCTCCAATAAATGGATGTTTATGAATAATCGCATTTAATAATCGCAATTACAATTATTGACCCAAATAATCGAGATTATGATTTTTGCCATAATCGAGCAGCCCTACATGAAACGATAGATCACTCTCCAAAGCAGGAGTGGTGTTAACCTTGGAAATCTGGGGAGCTGTGAGGTTCAAAGAATACAGGCCTTGAGTTATTTGTTTAGGGTTGAGCTGCGCTGAAATTGACCTACTAAGTTACTCGCGCCATAGCTCAACCGTGCCGCTCTTCCTGCAAAGGTCAAAGGTCACTGTTGCTGTTGAGACCGCACCACAGTAGAGAGGGGAAGTGTTGGCGGCGGAGTTTATTTTTGTCGCTATCAAGAGACTGAAATGAATGAACATTTGATGAATAGTCAGCGGTACAAAACACCACAAATGAAATCCTATTACGACCTAATGTCTGCCTGGTTTTGACAAGTAGCATGGTAGCATTGGAAGTAGTGACCTACTGTTCTACTGTATGTCTGACAAAACCACAAAGCATGATTTATGTTGAAGCCAGAGAAGCCCTTCTTCCTCGCTCTTGTTTGCTGTTTTTTGCATATAGGTTATCCTTCATAAAGATCCTGAAACCACAAACACTAAAAACTATTTACAGAACTGAAAGGCACATCCGAAAATGGTTTCCGAGTCCAAATCGTCTGGCCATCTTTTTTCTCCGTGTGTGATATTCCTCTAACATTACTCGCTGGAAAAAGAGACGGTGCTATTTTTAAAATTGGATCACAAGTGCCATTTAAAGTAAGAGTTATTGTTATAGTTTCAATTAACTGATAAGTGCACATTACAAGTGGGTTTCCCGAAAGACTAAATGTTAATAGATATGAGATGTATATTTGATTAGTTGTTGAGATTCATGTGTGACCAACTTTTAAGGCAATCTAATCTAAGGCGTTAAGATACATCATATGAAAACCATGTATGTCTTTACAAAATTGTGTGCCAATCTAAGTAAAGCTTATGATACATTTAATGGACAAATTAAAACGTTGACCCGCTGGTGGCCCTAGAAGAAAAGTAAACGACCAAATAAGCTAGGATTTATTCTCTTGGGACCAATAATTTCAGTCCAGATCTAAAAATTGGAACCAACATACAAACCAAAATTACTATTGTAGTTAAAAGTATTTTTGCTGAACAAAATAAATTGATTTGTTTGGACTTCAAATCCTGGAAAACAATTGAAAGTAACGTGTGATTACATATTTAGATTGAAGCAGTCACAGCTTACACTCATTCACAAAGTATGACCAGGTGTTGAAAGGAATAACTTATTTTCCATGAAGGTGTATTTATGTTTTACACTTTAGTCCATGTCCGTAATGTTGCTCTAACTGAAAACCAGATGCAAGGTGTGGAAACAAGTTGATTTGAATCTCTTTCTCCTCAGAGCGTGGTGAAGCTAATGAGAGGCATCCTTCAGTGCATAATGAGACAGGTATGTTCTCTCAAATACCCCTTCTTCGTTTTTCACGATACATACATTGTTGAGTTTTTATACCGCTTCCTTCCTCTTCCTTTGTAGATGGATAAAGTGGAGAAGTTTAAATACAGCAGAAGCACCTCAGACTCGCTCCACGCTAAGTACAACACCAACACCTGTGCTCCGATAGTGGCAGACGATGAGTGGGGTCACCTGCAGGTCGACGCCACCTCCCTCTTCCTGCTCTTCCTCGCTCAGATGACTGCTTCCGGTAAATATAGGATACAGGATATCTTTGCAGGTTAAATCGTTTAAATTCAAGTTATGTTCCAGAAGTTAATCCAGAGTTAATTTCTGGCGTATTATATTTAAAATGTATCCGAGAGCCTCTGATTTAGTTCAACTAAAAAAAACCAGATCAAGGATATTTGAGTTAATGTGAAGGAAACATGGCACTGAAATGTGGCGTTATGAAACTTAAGGTTTTACATTCAGTTATATAAAAGTAAGTGTTATTTTTGTCTTCTATTTTCAGATTTAGACACAGATTGATCATAGTAGGCGTATGTTACGTCCCCACTAGGGATGAGGAAATGCAACACACACCAGTTGGAATTCGAATAATATAAAGGGTTTATTTTAAATAGCAGAGGTAAACAAAGTGGCAGCCTGGAACAAACAAAAGGGCACAGGTTAACAAATAACCAAACAAAGGGAGGACTCTAACAAAAGGAGTCTACTTGCATACAAGGAAATAAACACTATTACACTAGATAAGAAACCAAACAAAACCTCACTTTAAAAGTGGTACAACCAACACAAAGAATCTACACACAGCTAAACTAAAGGCAACAGTCACAAAATCCTAAGCTACTCTAAACACTATCTAAACTACTCTAACCTCTAACTAAGCTACTCTAGACACGACTAACACACAATATCACACGGAGATGGGCGCACAAGTTTAACCACGATTGAACAGATCTGTCTAAGTGACCAAGTAGCGAGAGGCGTCTGTCACACATCGCAGAGCCTCCAGAGTGATAATTGTCCCCAGGCTTTGTAGTCATCTCCAGCAGGTGTGCGCTGCGATTGGAGTGCGTCGGGCCCGGCGTGCTCCAATCGCAATCTTCAGGAGGCGGACCAGGAGATGGCAGCCAATCACGTCAGGGCAACCGCACAGCTCATTTACATACAACATAGATTAGCACAGTTAAGAGGACCAGGAAGGCAGCAGCCGTAACAGCGTATCAGTGCATTGTGTTTCATGGCACTTCTTCATTCCAGCACAGACAAATACTTTAATGCCTGCATTAACTATTTACGTATAATCTAATAAAACCTTTTCTGTGTTTGTGTGTGCGCACCAGGTCTCCATATCGTCTATACTCAAGATGAAGTGGACGTAGTTCAGAATCTCATGTTCTACATCGAGACGGCTTACAAAGTGGCTGTAAGTGTCCTTCCATTGTCAAAGCCCTAGAAGCAAATCCACTTACGGTGCTTTTCCACTGCAGGCCTCGCTCGGCTTAGTACGGTATGGCTAGGTCTTGGTAGGCCAGGTTCACTTTATGCTGCGTTTTCATTACAGTTTAGGAACTGGGGTAGTAGCTATAGTAACGCAGTGTAGGGAGAGCCGTGACGTCATCTTCAATGCGAACCACAAAACCAGCCGTTAGCTGTTAGCACTCAGAGCTCACAGCTCCTCATATCTGTTCAGAAACGAGACAAAAGTTAAACAAGTCCAAACCACAGACTGCCTGTGTCATGGAGAATACAGTCGCTGGTTTATTTATGTCTGTAGGCCGTTGTTGTGAGTGTGGACGGTCGGAGCATATATTGCGTTAGCTTAGCCGATCTCCATTCAGAAAACACGCATTTTAAAGGGTCTGTCTGCAGACTTGTCAAAGCATTAATTCATGGTTTTCACTAACCGGTATCAGTGTGTTGTTACTTCGGCATCATTTTGAAACGTGTATTACAATTAAATCACGGTCAAATATGTTCATCTTGTTGTAGCCAGCGATTCTCTCACTAGTTTAGCATACTCAGCCCGGTTGTTGGCCCGGAAAGAACCTCAATTTTGGAGAGCCAGAAAACTGTGAAAAAGTACCCGCTAGCCGGTACTACGCCAAGTGGAAACGCAACCAAAAACTGGCCGGGCACGGCACGCTTAAACCGCGCTGTTGTGGAAATGCGCCATTAGAACTGAATCCTAAAAGGGAACTTCAGAGTCTTTCAGCCTGGACCCTATTTTCACATATCGAGCAAATTCCACACCTTCAATGACAAAGTTAAAGTGCTTGTTTTTGCCACAGACAGATTCAGATTGTTAATGTACATGTCGAACAAGATTCTGGAACAGAACCTCTCTTTGACCACAACTTGAAACTGTAGGATCCAGGTTGAAAAATACTGAATTGACCCTTTTTTAATTCCCGAACATTTTCAATAATGTTTGATTTATTTTCTTGATCCTGTAATGTGACAATTAACTTCTATCTTTTTCCTTTATGTTCCTCACAGGATTATGGGATGTGGGAGAGAGGAGACAAAACCAACCAGGGCATCACCGAGATTAACGCCAGCTCTATAGGCATGGCTAAGGTTAAAACACACACACACACACACACACACACACACACACACACACACACACACACACACACACACACACACACACACACACACACACACACACACACACACACACACACACACACACACACACACACACACACACACACACACACACACACACACACACACACACACACACACACACACACACACACACACACACACACACACACACACACAGAGCAGGTAGATGGCGTAAAGAAAGATGGCGGCAGTGAGAACAGGTGCTCCAGTAAAACTCTCTGGCTGGTTGAAAGGTATCTAGTCACTGCTGCGGCCTTTAGGCTGACCTTTAATGGCCCGGACTCTCCAAACTGACTTAGGATCAGATGGTAGGACACTGTTTTGGTGCTGAAAGTGAAAACAGCAGCACAAATACTTTGTGATATCAGTGTAGATACATAAAATGCTGCTGTAAGATGAAAATCCCTCAGTTAAAAACAGTTTTAAAGAACAGAACATTAGTCATTTTTAGCAATAAAGGTTTAATTTTCTTCTCCATTATTTATCAAAACAAATAATATTAGGAGAAAGAGTCTTGATTCTTGTGAGGAAGTTTTCAGATAACAGGAAACTCTGTGTGTGCGACCCAGCCTGTCCTTGGCTCTCTGTGTACACGGGGTATCAGGTTCACTGTGAACCTTCAGGAATGGATCACACTCAGAAATAACACAGGACTCGCAGTACCCAGTACACACACACACACACACACACACACACACACACACACACACACACACACACACACACACACACACACACACACACACACACACACACACACACACACACACACACACGGTTTATTTTAAGACTTTGGAAAGGGGCACGCCTGCAGGACTTCCTAGCTCCATTAATAACATCTAGTTATTCCCAATTTAGAATAATATCGAATAAAACATACGTACATCAAGAGAAAAATCTGCAATAAAAGGACAAAGTAAAATATAGATATGTAAACATTTGTTTATTACGATATATTATGTTGTGTATTAGTACTAATGCTAATAATGGGCATTTATGAAAGCAAAACAGCCTGATTTCAGAATGATATATATTATATTAATGCATTCTAAAGATAAGTGCATTAATGAGACCATCCCTAATGCTGGCACCTGTTTTATTACATCATAGTGTAATAGTTATTAAAAGGTCACATGATGTCTGTAGTTATCAAAAGGTCACGTGATGTCTGTAGTTATCAAAAGGTCACGTGACGTCTGCAGTTATCAAAAGGCCACGTGACGTCTGTAGTTATCAAAAGGTCACGTGACGTCTGTAGTTATCAAAAGGTCACGTGACGTCTGCAGTTATCAAAAGGTCACGTGACGTCTGTAGTTATCAAAAGGTCACGTGACGTCTGTAGTTATCAAAAGGTCACGTGACGTCTGCAGTTATCAAAAGGTCACGTGACGTCTGCAGTTATCAAAAGGTCACGTGACGTCTGTAGTTATCAAAAGGTCACGTGACGTCTGTAGTTATCAAAAGGTCACGTGACGTCTGTAGTTATCAAAAGGTCACGTGACGTCTGTAGTTATCAAAAGGTCACGTGACGTCTGTAGTTATCAAAAGGTCACGTGACGTCTGTAGTTATCAAAAGGTCACGTGACGTCTAGTTATCAAAAGGTCACGTGACGTCTGTAGTTATCAAAAGGTCACGTGACGTCTAGTTATCAAAAGGTCACGTGATATCTGTAGTTATCAAAAGGTCACGTGACGTCTGTAGTTATCAAAAGGTCACGTGATGTCTGTAGTTATCAAAAGGTCACGTGACGTCTGTAGTTATCAAAAGGTCACCTGACGTCTGTAGTTATCAAAAGGTCACGTGACGTCTGTAGTTATCAAAAGGTCACGTGACGTATGTAGTTATCAAAAGGTCACGTGACGTCTAGTTATCAAAAGGTCACGTGATGTCTGTAGTTATCAAAAGGTCACGTGACGTCTGTAGTTATCAAAAGGTCACGTGACGTCTGTAGTTATCAAAAGGTCACGTGACGTCTAGTTATCAAAAGGTCACGTGACGTCTGTAGTTATCAAAAGGTCACGTGACGTCTGTAGTTATCAAAAGGTCACGTGATGTCTGTAGTTATCAAAAGGTCACGTGACGTCTGTAGTTATCAAAAGGTCACGTGACGTCTGCAGTTATCAAAAGGTCACGTGACGCCTGTAGTTATCAAAAGGTCACGTGACGTCTAGTTATCAAAAGGTCACGTGACGTCTGTAGTTATCAAAAGGTCACGTGACGTCTGTAGTTATCAAAAGGTCACGTGACGTCTGTAGTTATCAAAAGGTCACGTGACGTCTGTAGTTATCAAAAGGTCACGTGATGTCTGTAGTTATCAAAAGGTCACGTGACGTCTGTAGTTATCAAAAGGTCACGTGACGTCTGTAGTTATCAAAAGGTCACGTGACGTCTGTAGTTATCAAAAGGTCACGTGACGTCTAGTTATCAAAAGGTCACGTGACGTCTGTAGTTATCAAAAGGTCACGTGACGTCTAGTTATCAAAAGGTCACGTGATGTCTGTAGTTATCAAAAGGTCACGTGACGTCTAGTTATCAAAAGGTCACGTGACGTCTGTAGTTATCAAAAGGTCACGTGACGTCTGTAGTTATCAAAAGGTCACGTGACGTCTAGTTATCAAAAGGTCACGTGACGTCTGTAGTTATCAAAAGGTCACGTGACGCCTGTAGTTATCAAAAGGTCACGTGATGTCTGTAGTTATCAAAAGGTCACGTGACGTCTAGTTATCAAAAGGTCACGTGACGTCTGTAGTTATCAAAAGGTCACGTGACGCCTGTAGTTATCAAAAGGTCACCTGACGTCTGTAGTTATCAAAAGGTCACGTGACGTCTGTAGTTATCAAAAGGTCACGTGACGTATGTAGTTATCAAAAGGTCACGTGACGTCTAGTTATCAAAAGGTCACGTGACGTCTGTAGTTATCAAAAGGTCACGTGACGTATGTAGTTATCAAAAGGTCACGTGACGTCTGTAGTTATCAAAAGGTCACGTGACGTCTGTAGTTATCAAAAGGTCACGTGACGTCTAGTTATCAAAAGGTCACGTGACGTCTGTAGTTATCAAAAGGTCACGTGACGTCTAGTTATCAAAAGGTCACGTGACGTCTAGTTATCAAAAGGTCACGTGACGTCTGTAGTTATCAAAAGGTCACGTGACGTCTAGTTATCAAAAGGTCACGTGATGTCTGTAGTTATCAAAAGGTCACGTGACGTCTGTAGTTATCAAAAGGTCACGTGATGTCTGTAGTTATCAAAAGGTCACGTGACGTCTGTAGTTATCAAAAGGTCACGTGACGTCTGTAGTTATCAAAAGGTCACGTGACGTCTGTAGTTATCAAAAGGTCACGTGATGTCTGTAGTTATCAAAAGGTCACGTGACGTCTGTAGTTATCAAAAGGTCACGTGACGTCTGTAGTTATCAAAAGGTCACGTGACGTCTGTAGTTATCAAAAGGTCACGTGACGTCTGTAGTTATCAAAAGGTCACGTGACGTCTGTAGTTATCAAAAGGTCACATGACGTCTGTGTTTGTCCTGCAGGCGGCTCTGGAGGCTCTGGACGACCTCAACCTTTTCGGAGCGAAAGGAGGACCGGGGTCTGTGGTCCACGCTCTGGCTGACGACATCCAGCACTGCCAGGTACACACACACACACACACACACACACACACACACACACACACACACACACACACACACACACACACACACACACACACACACACACACACACACACACACACACACACACACATAAATCTGACTTTTTCTCAAAATCAAAAAATTCTGCCTTTTTCTCAAAAATCTGCCTTTTCTCAAAAAATATGAATACTTAAAAATGTTAATAATCCCTCGTCACCGGCTTGAGCCATCACATACAGAGCATCAACTAGTTCCTGAGCAGTGTCCTTCACATGCTCATATCCAAGAGAGGGAGTCACACAGTCACAAGATGGAGGAACAGAAAGCAGTCTTCAATGTTTACTTCAGATTAGCTCCACGTCAGAAATGAGCATGCTTGTCATATGTCTATCTCCATAGAGGCTGAGTCATCATGTTAATCACATAGCTATCATATGCCTCAAACAGTCCTGCTCTTCTGGGTCATCACACATCCTGTCATGTTCACAGCTACAGTTGGGATACCTTTGTTATCTTGTTACTCTCATACTGGAAGAGGACTTTCAGTATTTTCCCCAACAGATGCCATGATTTATATTTATCCCTCGCTCTCTCTCTTCTCCAGTCCATCCTGACGTCGATGTTACCCCGAGCCTCCATCTCTAAAGAGGTGGACGCAGGAGTCCTCGCCATCATCTCGTACCCCGCCTTCGCTGTGGAGGACATCTCCATCGTCAACAGGACCAAGGAGGAGATCATCTCCAAACTGCAGGTACAGAGGAATGCATTAATATGCACTTTTACTGTCAATATCAACACAATATTTGAAAAGAGGAGATCAACTCTTGGCAAAAGATCGTTTTGTAGTCAACAATTCAGGACTAATCTCTTGATAACATTTCGCAATTACTGATTTAGGCCCAATCCCAAACCACACCCTACTCCCTACCCCTACACCACGTGTGTCAAACTCAAGGCCCGGGAGCCAAATCAGGCCCGTGGTGGATTTAATTTCGGCCGGCAGGATAATTTCTAATTCCTATTAGATTTGGCCCGCCGGTATATTGCACGCACACCTTCACTCAATCCTGAGGGTCTCCTCCGCTCAGAGCCTGAGCCCAAACATTGATGACCTTGCACCCGAGATGAGACGCCAAGTATCTGAGCTAGCATCACAGAGCAGCACACTGAGTTACATGTTTCCTTCTGCACTTTCTCTCTCACAACAGAAGGGCATGTTTGGTTTGTTCTTTGAGGGAAATAGTTTTGTGAAGCTGTTGTTGGCCTGTGGGGAAATGTACTCATAAGAAATGACTCTGCAGATAGAGCCATAAGAAATGAATGCAACTGATTATTTAATGTTGTTTTTATAGGCAATAATTTAAGCGTTGTTAGTTCCAGGTTTAATATGTGCAATAAGTTCATTTCAAGTTCTGCAATAAACATTGAACCAGTCCGGCCCTCGACTAGCACCCATTTTTTTTATTTTGGCCCACTGTGTATTTGAGTTTGACCCCCCTGCCCTACACACTACCCCTCCGTGTGCGTGTTCACGCGGAGGGTCCGCCATATTGAGGGCTGTTCCAAACCAACGAGTGTGGAGCGGTGTGGAGGGGGAGTGGGCTATCAAGCCCTCAAACAGCGAGTCGGTGCTGACTGGAGACCGGTCTCTACCTGACCGGTCTCAACGCTGTGTGTGTCCGTCAGGAAACAAGCTGTTTACAAACAGTTCCAGCAAACATCCACTGATAAAGTGCGATGGTAACAGTTCACTCTGTCACGGAGAAAGAGTGTGTAGGGTGTAGGGCGTAGTTTGGGATTGGGCCTTAGTCTCTGTTTAGTCTATAACATGTATCACGTGTCAGGCCAATAAAGCACAACGTTGACAACTTCTTGGTTTTATAAAATACAAGAGACGTTCTCTGGGATGAAACCGTTAAGTCTTGCATTTATATCCATTGTTGTAGCTGTAAAACAATGTTCTTTAAAGTTTGTATTCTTGGCCAAAACAAACCAGTAAAAGGATCAAAAAGTAAAGTTAGAATGGGTTTGAGAAAGTGTATTTTTACTGTCGAAATTGGCTTTCAAAAGGGAATACATCTGACACTACCCATGAGTACAATACAGGGAACAAATCATGATAAACACGTCACATGAAGACAGTATGGAAACCATATGCAATAAACCTCAGTGGGTTAGTATTTGACTTTTATTTGATGACTGATTGAAGTCCAAAAGTACATTTTAACAGATGCTGCCACACTTTATACCATTTTTTACTCTCTGAATTTAGGGTCGGTACGGCTGCTGCAGGTTCCTCAGAGACGGACACAAGACCCCGAAAGAGGTAAACAACCATATTATTACTCATTTATTTCACTTTGTTCAGAGAGAAAGTTATTCCGTGGCTTTTCTGAGTTGCGTTTTCACCACCTAAAGCAGAACATGTGAATCGACCTCTCTCTCGAGCAGGTGAGGAGCCCCAGTGTTATCCTGTCTGCAGTCCATTCATGTTCGGAGGTTTAAACTCTGTTTCCCGTCCGTCTCCTCCTCTCGAGTGGCTGTTCGAGCTGCATGTCAGTGTTGCTTAGCTCTCACACAAAGGGAACTGTGAGGTTGTGTTTGCTTCAATGCACTGCAGCGAAAGGAACAGGAAAAGGTTTATTCTTTAGTTGCCGGAGGACTTCTTGCTGCATCTGTTCCTTAATGCTCTGATGTTCGTGTTGTAGTCCTGTGAGAATGTTGTGTTTTTGGTACGGCTTGTTTTCATTGTCCCAGTTATTCAGCAGCGAGACGTAGGGCTGCTCAATTAATCGTATTTTAATCGCGATTACGATTATGGCTTGCAACGATTACGAAAAAAACGTAATCGAAATAAAACGATTATTTTTCTATTATTATTATGACGTTTTTTTTTTTTTTAATAATATTTTTTTTTGTGGTTTTTCAGTTGAGTTATACTTAAAGTTCAGGGTAATCAACTGTTAAAAACATACTTTTCAAAAAAATGTTTCTCCAATAAATGGATGTTTATGAATAATCGCATTTAATAATCGCAATTACAATTATTGACCCAAATAATCGAGATTATGATTTTTGCCATAATCGAGCAGCCCTAGCGAGACGTCTAAAGTAATATTTGAAATTAGAAAATGAGGCATACAAAGCCTATAAAAGCAATTGTAAAAAGGTTTTAGCCCAAAAACGTGCACTTTTATGGATTTTCAAAAGTTAAAAAGTTACCTCGAGGTTTTTTTTTTAACACACAAGGGTCCAAACTCCAGCGTCATAAAGAATATCTTTTTTTTGTCTTTTCTTAGTCAACATAACTTGTGTGAATTAGGATTTGTGCTGCAGTGCACTAGTTCAGTTTCAAATGAAGCACGAATCTAATCTTAAAGAATCGGATTCAGATCCATGGATTTCTGACCTTCTCACAGAGATCAATACAATATCACTTTTGAATGATTATATTCTACCCTCCCTCACACACATGAATGTCATTTCCTCTGCAGGATCCAAACCGCCTGTATTACGAGTCTGCAGAGCTGAAGCTGTTTGAGAACATCGAGTGTGAGTGGCCGTTGTTCTGGACCTACCTCATCCTGGACGGCATCTTCATCAACAGCCCCGAGCAGGTACTCTTCATCACTATGGACAGTATGGATACACACCTGGATGTTTAATATCATATATGTGCAGAGATGGCAAAAGTACACTTTACTCAAGTAGAAGTACAGATGTTTAAAAATACTCTGGTGAAAGTAGAAGTACTGGCTAAACTTCTTTACTCAAGACAAAGTAAAGACTTTGAAATGTAGAAAGTACAGGTATTTGAGTTCAACATGTGAGAAGTAGAAAGTACAGGTATTTGAGTTCAACATGTGAGAAGTAGAAAGTACAGGTATTTGAGTTCAACATGTGAGAAGTAGAAAGTACAGGTATTTGGGTTCAACATGTTAGAAGTAGAAAGTACAGGTATTTGAGTTCAACATGTTAGAAGTAGAAAGTACAGGTATTTGGGTTCAACATGTAAGAAGTAGAAAGTACAGGTATTTGGGTTCAACATGTTAGAAGTAGAAAGTACAGGTATTTGAGTTCAACATGTGAGAAGTAGAAAGTACAGGTATTTGAGTTCAACATGTAAGAAGTAGAAAGTACAGGTATTTGTGTTCAACATGTAAGAAGTAGAAAGTACAGGTATTTGGGTTCAACATGAGAAGTAGAAAGTACAGGTATTTGAGTTCAACATGTAAGAAGTAGAAAGTACAGGTATTTGTGTTCAACATGTAAGAAGTAGAAAGTACAGGTATTTGGGTTCAACATGTAAGAAGTAGAAAGTACAGGTATTTGAGTTCAACATGTGAGAAGTAGAAAGTACAGGTATTTGTGTTCAACATGTAAGAAGTAGAAAGTACAGGTATTTGTGTTCAACATGTAAGAAGTAGAAAGTACAGGTATTTGGGTTCAACATGTAAGAAGTAGAAAGTACAGGTATTTGTGTTCAACATGTAAGAAGTAGAAAGTACAGGTATTTGGGTTCAACATGTGAGAAGTAGAAAGTACAGGTATTTGAGTTCAACATGTAAGAAGTAGAAAGTACAGGTATTTGAGTTCAACATGTGAGAAGTAGAAAGTACAGGTATTTGAGTTCAACATGTAAGAAGTAGAAAGTACAGGTATTTGAGTTCAACATGTAAGAAGTAGAAAGTACAGGTATCTGGTTTCAACATGTAA
Organism: Pseudochaenichthys georgianus; assembly: GCF_902827115.2. Lineage (NCBI taxonomy): Eukaryota > Metazoa > Chordata > Actinopteri > Perciformes > Channichthyidae > Pseudochaenichthys > Pseudochaenichthys georgianus. The sequence continues at coordinate 10,087 of NW_027262278.1, read as the reverse complement.
GAAGTAGAAAGTACAGGTATCTGGTTTCAACATGTGAGAAGTAGAAAGTACAGGTATTTGGGTTCAACATGTAAGAAGTAGAAAGTACAGGTATTTGAGTTCAACATGTGAGAAGTAGAAAGTACAGGTATTTGAGTTCAACATGTAAGAAGTAGAAAGTACAGGTATTTGGGTTCAACATGGAAGAAGTAGAAAGTACAGGTATTTGGGTTCAACATGGAAGAAGTAGAAAGTACAGGTATTTGGGTTCAACATGTGAGAAGTAGAAAGTACAGGTATTTGGGTTCAACATGTAAGAAGTAGAAAGTACAGGTATTTGAGTTCAACATGTAAGAAGTAGAAAGTACAGGTATTTGAGTTCAACATGTAAGAAGTAGAAAGTACAGGTATTTGAGTTCAACATGTAAGAAGTAGAAAGTACAGGTATCTGGTTTCAACATGTAAGAAGTAGAAAGTACAGGTATTTGAGTTCAACATGTAAGAAGTAGAAAGTACAGGTATTTGAGTTCAACATGTGAGAAGTAGAAAGTACAGGTATTTGGGTTCAACATGAGAAGTAGAAAGTACAGGTATTTGAGTTCAACATGTAAGAAGTAGAAAGTACAGGTATTTGTGTTCAACATGTAAGAAGTAGAAAGTACAGGTATTTGGGTTCAACATGTAAGAAGTAGAAAGTACAGGTATTTGAGTTCAACATGTGAGAAGTAGAAAGTACAGGTATTTGTGTTCAACATGTAAGAAGTAGAAAGTACAGGTATTTGTGTTCAACATGTAAGAAGTACAAAGTACAGGTATTTGTGTTCAACATGTAAGAAGTAGAAAGTACAGGTATTTGAGTTCAACATGTAAGAAGTAGAAAGTACAGGTATTTGGGTTCAACATGTAAGAAGTAGAAAGTACAGGTATTTGTGTTCAACATGTAAGAAGTAGAAAGTACAGGTATTTGGGTTCAACATGTAAGAAGTAGAAAGTTCAGGTATTTGAGTTCAACATGTAAGAAGTAGAAAGTACAGGTATTTGAGTTCAACATGTGAGAAGTAGAAAGTACAGGTATTTGAGTTCAACATGTAAGAAGTAGAAAGTACAGGTATTTGAGTTCAACATGTAAGAAGTAGAAAGTACAGGTATCTGGTTTCAACATGTGAGAAGTAGAAAGTACAGGTATTTGGGTTCAACATGTAAGAAGTAGAAAGTACAGGTATTTGAGTTCAACATGTAAGAAGTAGAAAGTACAGGTATTTGTGTTCAACATGAGAGAAGTAGAAAGTACAGGTATTTGAGTTCAACATGTAAGAAGTAGAAAGTACAGGTATTTGTGTTCAACATGTAAGAAGTAGAAAGTACAGGTATTTGTGTTTAACATGTAAGAAGTAGAAAGTACAGGTATTTGTGTTCAACATGTAAGAAGTCAAAGTAAAAAGTCGTCAGAAAAATAAGTAGTGGAGTAAAGTACTGATACCAGAAACATGTACTTAAGTACAGTAACGAAGTATTTGACTCCACGGCTTCCCCCCTGTGTGTCTGTGTTTCTTTCCTCAGGTGCAGGAGTACCAGGAGGCTCTGGAGGGGATCCTGATCAAACAGAAGGACGGGATCCGGCTCGTGCCCGAGCTCTACAGCGTACCTGCTGATAAGGTGAGGCGTTTGAGGGAAGCTGTAGAAAACGTGTGCTGACATGTTTTCATGTTGGCAATAAAACAGTCTGATTGAGATCCTTATATTTCAAATGGGCTGTTTTGACTGATATTGTTCTTTTCTGGTGTTTCTGCATTTTCGGATGTGTAATTAAGTAGATTATTTGTTTATATATAATTTAGAATCAGTAATAGTTTTGTATATCAATTTAGACATTGCTTAATTTTGTACTGTATACTAATTCTCATGTTACATTTTGTATTATTGTTTTACACATTCAAAATCAAATCAAAGGAAATCAGTTTGAACGTTTGGTTTTCGTTTTTTTGTATTTTCTAGGATTTACGCAACATGTGCCACATTATTGCAATTGTTGTTGTTGTTTGTTTGTTTGTTTGTGAAACAGGTGGAGGAGGAGTATGTGAACCCCCACTCTGTGGAGAGAGTCCCGATGGGGAAATGTCCTCTGAAGTGGGGACAGTCTCTGTACATCCTGGGAAACCTCCTGTCAGAGGTCAAATCATTCTTACTCTAAATAATAAGAACAGTTGAAGTTTCACTTGGAAATTCCTCAGAAACTAAAATAATTATAATTTTAAATGTTTAATCCTTTTATTTCCAGGATTATTCAGATTTTTTATTATTATATTTTTTATCCCGGCTATCTGTTTCTTTGTTTCAGAACACAAGCAATACAGCAAACAGTATTTTTTCAATTTAAAGCAAAACATAGGATATTGATTAGGTTGTGTGACTTCATTATCCAACAAATCAAATTATAGTGGATTTTGTGACTCTGGGTGCGTCTCACTCCGGTTATTTTTCATTTCCTCGCTCCTCGTAGGGCTGTACCCGAATATTCGTTCGTTGGAGTACTATTCGGGTTTCAATTTCGTTATTCGAATATTTTTTTAATGTATTGAAATCTCCAATATCAACGTAAGAGCGTGCGCCTCTTCGGGGGGTGCTAACACGTAACCATAAACGTTATCGTTTACTTTCTCCATCTTTATATGTAGATATGACTTTTCTCCATTAATCTCCATCACATGTTGTTTCCATAGCAACAACAACTTCCTGTCAACAGCGCTACCTCTCCTTCAAAATAAAAGCATGTCCATACAAAATAGGAAGCCAAGCCAAATTACACTTAAGACACAACTGCAACGAAAGTAACAAACACAATGCGATACCTTTTTCAATTTCAAAGAACACAGATTGGGTTTCATTAACCAATAACTATAAAACAACAATACTGTAGAATAACGAAATGAATGCCGAAATACACGCGTGGAAGCGGTTCGCTGCTGATTACTACCGAATATCCGGAGCCCGAAAAATGGTATTCGGGACAGCCCTCGCTCCTCGGGCACCGGACGTTGATTAGTCTGCGCCGTCTTGAGTAGCGTCCCAGTGGCCTTATTTGTGCCGGAGGGTCGAGGAGCGATAATCGAGGAACTAACAGACCATCCTCCGGTGAAATCCTCAGATACTCGCCCCGCCCCCTCACTGTGTATCGCTCACTGATTGGACGATGCAGCGCATGCACTGATCTGGCTGCTGTCGGACGATCAGCTGCGTCATCACAAACGGACGTGGCTTCTCCTGACGCTCCGGAGGACACGACGTCCCATTGCTCTTAAAGGTCATTTCCCTGCTTCTCGTGGTTTCCTTGCGTCTCTCCTTCCCTGGAGGGAGGGACTAGTCGCAGGGAAACGACGCAAGTGAGGGACGCAAGGAATCCATGTAACCGAAGTGAGACGCAGCTTCTGACTTTTACCTCTTTCCCAATTGTTCAGGGATTCCTCGCCCCCGGAGAGATCGACCCTCTTAACCGACGTTTCTCCACCATCCCCAAACCTGACGTGGTGGTCCAGGGTGAGATGACGGGACACGTTTAGGACACCAGAAAGCGTTGGAGAAACCTCGTGCTGATAGTGTTTAAACCTCCTCTCTCTTGTCGTAGTGTCGATCCTGGCGGAGACGGAGGAGATCAAAGAGCTGCTGATGAAGAACGGCATCGAGGTGGAGACGGTCGCTGACATCTATCCCATCCACGTGCAGCCCTCCAGAGTCCTGAGCCACATCTACGCCCGACTCGGTACAACCTCAGAGGACATTTTAATCCTCAATAATCAATGGAGAAGAGGGGACACATGTTGATGTAGAAGAGACATGAAGAAGAGGGGACACATGTTGATGTAGAAGAGACGTGAAGAAGAGGGGACACATGTTGATGTAGAAGAGACATGAAGAAGAGGGGACACATGTTGATGTAGAAGAGATATGGAGAAGAGGGGACACATGTTGATGTAGAAGAGACGTGAAGAAGAGGGGACACATGTTGATGTAGAAGAGACATTAAGAAGAGGGGACACATGTTGATGTAGAAGAGACGTGAAGAAGAGGGGACACATGTTGATGTAGAAGAGACATGAAGAAGAGGGGACACATGTTGATGTAGAAGAGACGTGAAGAAGAGGGGACACATGTTGATGTAGAAGAGACATGAAGAAGAGGGGACACATGTTGATGTAGAAGAGACATGGAGAAGAGGGGACACATGTTGATGTAGAGGAGACATGGAGAAGAGGGGACACATGTTGATGTAGAAGAGACATGAAGAAGAGGGGACACATGTTGATGTAGAAGAGACATGAAGAAGAGGGGACACATGTTGATGTAGAAGAGACATGAAGAAGAGGGGACACATGTTGATGTAGAAGAGACATGAAGAAGAGGGGACACATGTTGATGTAGAAGAGACATGGAGAAGAGGGGACACATGTTGATGTAGAAGAGACATGAAGAAGAGGGGACACATGTTGATGTAGAAGAGACGTGAAGAAGAGGGGACACATGTTGATGTAGAAGAGACGTGAAGAAGAGGGGACACATGTTGATGTAGAAGAGACATGAAGAAGAGGGGACACATGTTGATGTAGAAGAGACATGTAGAAGAGACATGAAGAAGAGGGGACACATGTTGATGTAGAGGAGACGTGAAGAAGAGGGGACACATGTTGATGTAGAAGAGACGTGAAGAAGAGGGGACACATGTTGATGTAGAAGAGACATGAAGAAGAGGGGACACATGTTGATGTAGAAGAGACATGTAGAAGAGACATGAAGAAGAGGGGACACATGTTGATGTAGAGGAGACGTGAAGAAGAGGGGACACATGTTGATGTAGAAGAGACGTGAAGAAGAGGGGACACATGTTGATGTAGAAGAGACGTGAAGAAGAGGGGACCCATGTTGATGTAGAAGAGACATGAAGAAGAGGGGACACATGTTGATGTAGAAGAGACATGAAGAAGAGGGGACACATGTTGATGTAGAGGAGACATGAAGAAGAGGGGACACATGTTGATGTAGAAGAGACATGAAGAAGAGGGGACACATGTTGATGTAGAAGAGACATGGAGAAGAGGGGACACATGTTGATGTAGAAGAGACATGGAGAAGAGGGGACACATGTTGATGTAGAGGAGACATGGAGAAGAGGGGACACATGTTGATGTAGAAGAGACATGAAGAAGAGGGGACACATGTTGATGTAGAAGAGACATGAAGAAGAGGGGACACATGTTGATGTAGAAGAGACATGAAGAAGAGGGGGACACATGTTGATGTAGAAGAGACATGAAGAAGAGGGGACACATGTTGATGTAGAAGAGACATGAAGAAGAGGGGACACATGTTGATGTAGAAGAGACATGGAGAAGAGGGGACACATGTTGATGTAGAAGAGACGTGGAGAAGAGGGGACACATGTTGATGTAGAAGAGACATGAAGAAGAGGGGACACAGGTTGATGTAGAAGAGACATGGAGAAGAGGGGACACATGTTGATGTAGAAGAGACATGGAGAAGAGGGGACACATGTTGATGTAGAAGAGACATGAAGAAGAGGGGACACATGTTGATGTAGAAGAGACATGAAGAAGAGGGGACACATGTTGATGTAGAAGAGACATGGAGAAGAGGGGACACATGTTGATGTAGAAGAGACATGAAGAAGAGGGGACACATGTTGATGTAGAAGAGACATGAAGAAGAGGGGACACATGTTGATGTAGAAGAGACATGGAGAAGAGGGGACACATGTTGATGTAGAAGAGACATGAAGAAGAGGGGACACATGTTGATGTAGAAGAGACGTGAAGAAGAGGGGACACATGTTGATGTAGAAGAGACATGAAGAAGAGGGGACACATGTTGATGTAGAAGAGACATGAAGAAGGGGGGACACATGTTGATGTAGAAGAGACATGAAGAAGAGGGGACACATGTTGATGTAGAAGAGACATGAAGAAGAGGGGACACATGTTGATGTAGAAGAGACATGGAGAAGAGGGGACACATGTTGATGTAGAAGAGACGTGAGAAGAGGGGACACATGTTGATGTAGAAGAGACGTGAAGAAGAGGGGACACATGTTGATGTAGAAGAGACATGAAGAAGAGGGGACACATGTTGATGTAGAAGAGACATGTAGAAGAGACATGAAGAAGAGGGGACACATGTTGATGTAGAAGGAGACGTGAAGAAGAGGGGACACATGTTGATGTAGAAGAGACGTGAAGAAGAGGGGACACATGTTGATGTAGAAGAGACATGAAGAAGAGGGGACACATGTTGATGTAGAAGAGACATGTAGAAGAGACATGAAGAAGAGGGGACACATGTTGATGTAGAGGAGACGTGAAGAAGAGGGGACACATGTTGATGTAGAAGAGACCGTGAAGAAGAGGGGACACATGTTGATGTAGAAGAGACGGAAGAAGAGGGGACCCATGTTGATGTAGAAGAGACATGAAGAAGAGGGGACACATGTTGATGTAGAAGAGACATGAAGAAGAGGGGACACATGTTGATGTAGAGGAGACATGAAGAAGAGGGGACACATGTTGATGTAGAAGAGACATGAAGAAGAGGGGACACATGTTGATGTAGAAGAGACATGGAGAAGAGGGGACACATGTTGATGTAGAAGAGACAATGGAGAAGAGGGGACACATGTTGATGTAGAGGAGACATGGAGAAGAGGGGACACATGTTGATGTAGAAGAGACATGAAGAAGAGGGGACACATGTTGATGTAGAAGAGACATGAAGAAGAGGGGACACATGTTGATGTAGAAGAGACATGAAGAAGAGGGGACACATGTTGATGTAGAAGAGACATGAAGAAGAGGGGACACATGTTGATGTAGAAGAGACATGAAGAAGAGGGGACACATGTTGATGTAGAAGAGACATGGAGAAGAGGGACACATGTTGATGTAGAAGAGACGTGGAGAAGAGGGGACACATGTTGATGTAGAAGAGACATGAAGAAGAGGGGACACAGGGTTGATGTAGAAGAGACATGGAGAAGAGGGGACACATGTTGATGTAGAAGAGACATGGAGAAGAGGGGACACATGTTGATGTAGAAGAGACATGAAGAAGAGGGGACACATGTTGATGTAGAAGAGACATGAAGAAGAGGGGACACATGTTGATGTAGAAGAGACATGGAGAAGAGGGGACACATGTTGATGTAGAAGAGACATGAGAAGAGGGGACACATGTTGATGTAGAAGAGACATGAAGAAGAGGGGACACATGTTGATGTAGAAGAGACATGGAGAAGAGGGGACACATGTTGATGTAGAAGAGACATGAAGAAGAGGGGACACATGTTGATGTAGAAGAGACGTGAAGAAGAGGGGACACATGTTGATGTAGAAGAGACATGAAGAAGAGGGGACACATGTTGATGTAGAAGAGACATGAAGAAGGGGGGACACATGTTGATGTAGAAGAGACATGGAAGAAGAGGGGACACATGTTGATGTAGAAGAGACATGAAGAAGAGGGGACACATGTTGATGTAGAAGAGACATGGAGAAGAGGGGACACATGTTGATGTAGAAGAGACATGAAGAAGAGGGGACACATGTTGATGTAGAAGAGACATGAAGAAGAGGGGACACATGTTGATGTAGAAGAGACATGGAGAAGAGGGGACACATGTTGATGTAGAAGAGACATGGAGAAGAGGGGACACGTGTTGATGTAGAAGAGACATGGAGAAGAGGGGACACGTGTTGATGTAGAAGAGACATGAAGAAGAGGGGACACATGTTGATGTAGAAGAGACATGAAGAAGAGGGGACACATGTTGATGAGAAGAGACATGAAGAAGAGGGGACACATGTTGATGTAGAAGAGACGTGGAGAAGAGGGGACACATGTTGATGTAGAAGAGACATGGAGAAGAGGGGACACAGTGTTGATGTAGAAGAGACATGGAAGAAGAGGGGACACATGTTGATGTAGAAGAGACATGGAGAAGAGGGGACACGTGTTGATGTAGAAGAGACATGAAGAAGAGGGGACACATGTTGATGTAGAAGAAGAGACATGGAGAAGAGGGGACACGTGTTGATGTAGAAGAGACATGAAGAAGAGGGGACACATGTTGATGTAGAAGAGACGTGAAGAAGAGGGGACACATGGTGATGTAGAAGAGACATGAAGAAGAGGGGACACGTGTTGATGTAGAAGAGACATGAAGAAGAGGGGACACATGTTGATGTAGAAGAGACATGGAGAAGAGGGGACACATGTTGATGTAGAAGAGACATGGAGAAGAGGGGACACATGTTGATGTAGAAGAGACATGGAGAAGAGGGGACACGTGTTGATGTAGAGGAGACAAGCCTTTACCCCCCCCCCCCCCCCTGCTGTGTTCCAGGGCGTAACCCCAGGCTGGGTCTGACGGGCCGGCCCTACAGGAGGATAGGAGTGCTGGGAACCTCCAAGTTCTACACCATCAGAAACACCATCTTCTCGTTCACGCCTCAGGTCAGCGAGACAGCCTCAAAGTGATCAGAAAGCAGAGATAGTATTTACTAAAGTATGAAAGCCCAAATCCTCGGAGTACCCTCCCCCGTTCAACACATTCCCCCAAGCTCCACTCGCCCTGAACATGTTGACTATTGAAAATATAAACTCGAGTATCTCCTCCCGGCCCCAACCCTCTCCAGTTCATCGACCACCAGCAGTTCTACTTGGCGTTGGACAACAAGATGATCGTGGAGATGCTGAGGACGGAGATCTCCTACCTGGCCTCCAGGTGGAGGATGACCGGGCGGCCCACCGTCACCTTCCCCATCTCGCAGACCATGCTGAGTGAGCGCGTATTCACCGCGTGTCGAAAAGGACTGCACATGTGTGTTGTTGCTTTGGCGCGGGGTCGCTTTTTTGAGTGTGGGAACATCTTTGAAATCTAAACTTATACGTGTGTGTGTGTGTGTGTGTGTGTGTGTGTGTGTGTGTGTGTGTGTGTGTGTGTGTGTGTGTGTGTGTGTGTGTGTGTGTGTGTGTGTGTGTGTGTGTGTGTGTGTGTGTGTGTGTGTGTGTGTGTGTGTGTGTGTGTGTGTGTGTGTGTGTGTGTGTGTGTGTGTGTGTGTGTGTGTGTGTGTGTGTGTGTGTGTGTGTGTGTGTGTGTGTGTGTTTCAGCTGAAGACCACACAGACCTGGACCCTACCGTCGTGGCTACACTGAAGAAGCTGCAGGACGGATATTATGGAGGAGCAAGGTGACTTTCACTAGGGACTTCTTTTCATAATCTAACAATGGGCAACATCGTTATGACTTTATGATGTCATAACGATGTGTTGTCTTGTGTAGCCATTAGCCAATCAGCAACAAGGTAACCCCCCCCTTATCACCTGAATCTCCTCTAGAGCTCCATTGAGTTCTTTGTAACCAAATCTCTCTCAGAGGGGCGTGGGGAGGGGCTCCTTACTTTCATCTAAAGTAACAGACAGAGAATCAGCACTTTGGAAACAGGGCTGAAACAGAGGGGATTATGGGTAATGCTGCATTGATCTGTCTGGTGTTTCAGCCAATCAGAGACAGGCTCTGTGTATATCTGAGACCTGTGATATATTGATGAAAAACGGTATACTCGGGCAGTGTTTTTCAAAGTGGGGGCCCCGACCCCCCGGGGGGGCCGCCAGGGGTCACGCAAAGTTTGAGGGAAAGGGGAATTTTTTTCGTTTTTTTAAAGTTACATTTGTGTTTTTAGATGTTATTAATAACTGCATATCAATCTGTGTCCTTTGATGCCAGTCTTTTAATATTTTTTATTTATTCATATTTTATTTTTTTTAAATCACACGACCGCCCTTCAAGCCAATCAGAATCGAGCTGCCGCTACTGAGAGTGAAACTGAGTACCTGCTCAGTGAGCAGCTGGATGAGAGCACGGATGTAGCAAATATTGTTGTTCATATATATGAATTTAAATATGTTTATTGTTAATATTACTGTTGAATATTATATATAAATAGCTTTCAAATATATGTTGATTGTTCACATTATTGTTCAAAAATATATAATATTATAAAGACAGAAATCACTTTAAAAATGCTTTAAAAATATGTTTACTGTTG